>NC_134877.1:53066716-53089216 GCF_041734735.1 Babylonia areolata
TTAAAGGAACTGTTCGATTTCTCTAATTTGTGATAAAATTCATTGCTTTTGAATCAATGTCAAGAATTCAATTATTTGAAAATTCTGTTTCCCCCTCTTTTTGAAAATATGACTAAAGACATACATGCAGCTCCAGAGATCATATTTCTGTGAACATTAATGAAAGACCAGTTAAACTAACAAACTGCTGAAATATGTATGCTCATGAATCATGATGCAGTGTCAAAAGTAGAAGTAATTGCACATACCTGCATAAACACTGATGCAAGAGAAACAAAACCAAGTCCGAGCGAGAGCAAACTGTACATCATGATGTCTTTCTCTTGCTTGTCCTGATCAGTCTCAGCAAACACCTTCAGACAAAAAGCATGTACATTTGATCATGACTGGAAAAGTCATAAACTGATTTCTCTTATTCGCATTGCAATTCTGTTGGTGTGTGAGTGTTTCATGCAGAAAATTGTGATGCAAAATGCTTAACTAGTGATGCAGACTGATGATATGAAATACAAGCAAATTAAAGATTCACTCTGTGGTGTGTGTGCGTGTGTGTGTGTGTGTGTGTGTGCGTGTGTGGTGAAGGGTGTGTGCGGGGGTCGGGGGATGCATTCGTTCATTAATTTGAGCATAAATGTATTTTCACATAGGGTGTATTACTCGTAGCTGTGCTTTAATTAGATCTTTTTTCTTCTTTTTTTTAAGTCAATAGCTTGGCTCAAGCCGTATAATAATAAATGAAAACTGGGTGGTAATAAAAATCAAGATTCTGTCTCTTGTTTCTCATCTGGACGAAATGCTCTTTCCCTCCCTCCTCAGTAAACGCACTAGGCTACTGACCGCTATGATCTTGCTAAAAATGACGGCGAAAGATGGCTGTACACCCCCATTGAGAATTGCACCGATACAACCCAGCAAAATGTACACCCATTCTGGGGCGTTCATCCGCATCAGTCGTGTGAATGGGGCGTTGGGCAGCTCTTCCTTTTCGTCCTATAAAAAACATACAACATGTCAGACAACCGTAAGCCTCCACAAGAAGTGTCATGCTCAAAAGTACGACAATCTCCAAACTGTTTACAAAAAAAGCACAAGAGAGGCAAACCCTTGAAGACTCACTTTTGAAACGCATTTTATCCAAGGAGGAGAGAGAGAGATTGTTAAAAATGGGTTAAAATGTAATATATACCAGATATGATTAACAGTGAAAAAAAGGGAAAAAAAGGGAAATAAAGAGGCAATGGACTGGGATTCAACCAAGCACGCTAGGGTCAGAAGCAAGTAGACTTAAGTAGACTTAATATGCATCTGCAAATTGGCAACCAAAATTGATATTCAAACTTACAATTTATCAGCACTAGAAAATGATTACTGTATTCGAGGTGATAACACCGTTTAAATCATCCTATTTTTCATGTGTATTATTTGAGACGTTTTTTAAAGTTCGTGACAAAAGATACGTTGCCATTGCATCAGGCACACCACGACATGTCGCCGTTTTCTCCTGACCGGTGTACATCAGGCTCAGGTCTACCGAAACTGTGGAGTGCCGTCAATTGAATTTGTTTTTAACGTTCATTCTAGTAAATTCAGTATCCACTTTTAAATACTCATATGCAGTAAACACGTTGGTGATGTATTAGTGTCACTGTATGTGTTCTGTCCATAATTCACATTTATTCTCTTTTGATTGCAAAGAAGAAAAAGCGCGATATCATGTTTTCTTCAAACCGAAACATACGTTCCGGCAACTTGAAATAAACCATTCATAGTCGGGAAATACGGCTTTATCTGGAAGACTTACAACCTATCACTGGTATGACTCACGGACTTATATGGACTGAACGAATGGCCACGCAGCTGAGGCCAAGGGGCCGCCGTGTCATTTGGGTGGTGTGTGTGTCTAGTGCATCCCTGCCACTGGTTGTCTTCTTGTGACCAAGCAGGTATCTGTTTGCAACACTGTATACATACATAATGCGTATTACAAACAACCAGTCAGTTTATTCTGTTGTTGTGACTGTTTTAATGATATATAACTAAAGAAACTTTCTATGTTTTAAAAGTAGCGATGACAAAAAGAATTCAAGGATTCGGATAGCCTTTATCAAACTGAAATATCAAGCTGTTCAGATAAAACTAGTCTGACAAACATTTTTCAGTGTCTTTCTTTGACAAAGTTATCAAGGTCTGGAAAATGACTAACAAATGGTATGTCACCAAAGGCCTTCTCCATAATATCCCAGCCTGTCAGGTCTCCACTTACTTTCTTCTCTTCTGTCCTCTCTGACTCAGATGTACCACGCGCACGCTGCGGTCTCTCCCCTTCGTTTGACAATGCGCGGGACAGCTGGCGTCGAGTGCTGTCTGGTGCTCCTTTCTGGGTGAACTTCTTGATCTCCTCTGTCAGAAACGATAACATGATGATGAAGCTGTGCACATGCAGAGATAACTGCTCTTGCAAGTGCCATGTTTTAATATTTTGTATTGCAACCATCTCCTCTCGGCATGTTACTTTACAGTCTATATTGGATATGACAAAACAAAACCCAGAGAACTGAAGTTTTCGCACACAAGAGCGAGACTTAATTCTTATAATATCCCCTGCAAGAGGCTGCACCAGGCAACACTGGGCTGTAAAAAAACAAGCTTGATGATACTGAACAGACAGTAATGTAAAGAGTATTCTTTTTCTAACCAATACAAGTGAATCTTGCAAGCTGAACGTAAGGGTAGAATTAACTACCAATGACACAAATTGCTCATTACTTTTTTAGCAAGTCTACAGACTCGGCTATGGGTGACGTGACTGTCCCACGTGTGGGTGAGGGAAATGAGGGGTGAGGAGGGCGGGGGAAGACAAAGATACTGACTTTGAATACAGGAACATAAAGCAGACTTTCATGTACGAACATAGCTGCAACACTTAAGGTCAAACTGAATCAGTTTTTCTTTTGAATTCACCTTCTCATCCCCCACCCCACCTTTTCTTTCTTCCACCCCTCCTCCCCCAGCCCCTGTATCTCCTTCCATCGTCCCCTCTCCCTCTTTATCAAAATAATTCATCTTCGGAAGCACCCGTTAAAAAGTCTGTGCAGCTCTATATCTCCGCTGTCTGGCAAAAAAGAATGGGGAATAATAAAGTAACCTTTGTTTTCAGCTATGGGTCTCTGTAAAGAAAAACCACAACAAATGGAACCAGCAGGTCATCAAAGCATATGAAAAACAGAAATTTTTGCCTTAGTTGCTCTTGTTCGGCTCGTGTTCAGCGAAGTTTTCTTCTTTCCTTGTTTCCAGCTTGTGGATGGTGTAGGCAGAGATCCATTCCTTGTGCTGAGTCTGTCTTCTTCTTGCCAAGGACCTCTTCACATGTGTCATGCCAGAACTTCTTGCTGTGTTCCCACTGTGTCTCGATGTCCATCTCTCCGTCTTCTATCAGCTCTTGTAGTGGCTGGAACCTGTTGGAAAGGCTGATCTGAAATGCTGCTTGTGTGTCCTTGTTTCTAAGCAGTCCAACATTGTACCTTGTCCGTGTGTTGTTGGCGTTAGTGAATCTCTCGAGGCGAAGTTTCACTGTCGTCGTAAGAAGGTGGCGGTCTGATGACACATCGGCTCCTCTCATCACTCCTACATCCTGCCATGATCTCCTGAACTTGTGGCTAATGCAGATGTGGTCGATCCGGTTCTCCGTGACGTGGTTCGGGGATCTCCATGTGGTCTTGTGGATGCGCTTGTGTGGGAAGATACTTCCTCCTATCACCAGCTGGTTCAGGGCGCGCAGGTCTGCAAAGTGCTCACCATTCTCATTCATCTGTCCCAGTCCGTGTGTCCCCATGGTGTCCTCGTAGCCGGTGTTGTCCCCTCCGATCTTGGCGTTGAAATCTCCTGTCAGTATGGTTATGTCTTTGGCTCCTCTTCTGTCGATCACTGTCTGTAGTTGTTGGTAGAAGTCATCTTTCTTCTCTTCTTCCGCATCATTGGTGGGAGCATAGCACTGGATGATGTTCAGCCTGATGTCATTCTTCTTGGTGGTAAACTTGGCTGTGATGATGCGGGAGTTGAGTTAACAGGTTCCCAGCTGATGAGTGCCCCTTGTGCCTCCGGTGCCAGCATCAGGGCCATACCCTCAGGGTGGGGGGCTCCATCCTCTGTGTGTCCTGAATACAGCAGTTGCTCTCCAGATGAAAGTCTCATGTGTCCTGACTGAAGTCACCTTGTCTCACTCAATCCTAGCACTCCGATCTTGTAGTTTTTCATCTCTCTCGCTACTTGGATGGTTCTTCCTCCTTCATACATCGTCCTGATGTTCCATGTGGCTACTCGCGTTGTTGTCCTGGGTGTCAGAAGGGGAGTCAGCCTTGCAACTTCCTTTCGGCTTTCACTGCACTGCATCATTAGTCTCCGGGACAGAGACCCTTCCTTGCCCAGGTGAATGTTTTGGTTCTTTGTCGTCGATGCTTCTGTAACTGGTCTTTTTCTACAGGTATGGTAGTTAACCCTACGCAAACCCCTTTATCCTCCGGGCGAGGTGGTCCTGCCTTAGTCGCCTCTTACAACATGCAAAGCAGGGCAGTGGGTCTATTCTATCAGTGCCCAACCCACAGGGCGATTTATTTTGATCAATGAGGGGAAGAGATGCAGCAAATAGTCTGAATTTAACGGTAATTATATTTCATACGTAAAATCTACTGGTGATAGGTGAAGAAAGAAGCAGCAAAAGTGTATCTTACTATTGATGTCTTTAAAGAAAAAAAATGTAACGCCATGGTCAGTGGATGATGACAAAAGAGGTACTAATCACTCACAACAATAATTTTGTTGAATAATAAATAGAATGATACATACCTTCTTCTTCTTCTTCTTCTTCATCAGCAGCACTTTTGTTTGTCTGAAAAAAAATGAAGAGATTCATATGACACAGAAACAGGATGCAACCTGCATACTGAAAACAAATTCTAAATGTAACCTCATTTTAAATCTGAGCTAGCATAAAACGGGTTCACATGATGGCATCTGAAGTGTCTCTACCTTCATGTCACCTCTCTCACACTAAGTGAAGATGTTGCACAATAACTGTACATAATTTGCTACCCTTCACATTGCAGTATACCTGATTCATAACAAGCTGGTAGTAGATTCCCTGCTTTGCAATCAGTTCATCGTGAGATCCTTGCCCAAACACCTTGCCGTCCTTGAAGCTGATGATGATATCGGCCGTTTTGATTGTGGAAAGACGATGGGCAATAACGATGGTTGTCCTGCCCTGTCTGGCCTGTGATCAGAACAACATATTCCAAAAATTACAGGACACAAACAATTAGCGTATGAAGCCTATCAAAAAGCAATATGAGTATACCTATATTCCAAAATTGAAAGGAAAATTTGCTGGCAATGAAAAAAGGATAATTTCAGATGTGCAAGTGTCTTGCAAGCAGGGGTAAATATGAAAATTCAGTGACTACAGTGCATCAAATTTTCAAAAAATTATGACAAGGTGGATTCAGCAACACTGTTGGGTTTCATCTGTGACAGGTTAAAGTACACCTTATTTTTCACAGATACAAAAATGTTATTCTAAGGCTTGTCATTTCTTGTCCTGTACTGAAGCACCGAGCAAACTGAATGGAAATCCTTATCAAGAAGCCCATACTTGGAAATAACTCCTATTTTAACTGGGAAATCACAAGTAAAAAAACAAAAGATACTCCAAAATTAATAGTCTAGGCTTAATCAAAACGATCTGAACTCACCTTATCCAAAGCATCCTGCACAATCTTTTCACTCTCTGTGTCCAGGGCAGAGGTGGCTTCATCCAGCAGAAGGATCTTTGGGTTGCGCACAAGGGCACGAGCGATGGCAACACGCTGTTTCTGTCCCCCTGACAACTGAGCTCCACGTTCACCCACCAAGGTCTCATATTTCTGCAGTTAGAACACAGCCGTCAAGTTTGAAGCCAATCGCCACTTGAAATCACAAAAATCTAGTATAATCTGCCATGCCTGTTTATGTCAACAGTAAAATCTAAAAATGATTATATGTTTTCATTAAAATGTTACGCTTTAATTTTGCTTAGAGTTTAGTAAAATACCAAAGACACAGGCACATAAACTCAATGTTCAGATCATTACTATCTTTGATAATAATACATTCAACATATTTTCTTTAGACTTCGGACAAATAAACAAATGACAAGGTGTAAAAGAAAAAGAGAATCAACCAACCTCAGGTAAACTCATTATGAAGTCATGGGCATTGGCATTTTTGGCTGCTTGAATGACCTGCTCTTCTGTGACCCCTTCACAGCCATAGCGGATGTTTTCAGCAATGGTGGTGGCAAAGAGGACAGGCTCCTGGGATACCACACCAATGTGACTGCGCAGCCATCGAACGTTTAGATTTCGGAGATCTTCACCATCCAGCTTGACCTTCAAAAAATCAGGAAAGTCAAGTGTGAAACAGCTAGACTGCTGCTGTATTGAAAAGTGTGCACATTATAACCAAAAACGTGTTTTATTTATTCGAACCTCTTCAAATGTGGCCATGACCTTTCTTGAATAAAACATTGTTATCGTTATCATTATCTCTCTCCATCCCTCTATCTGTCTCTCTCTCCAGGCTATTTCCATAAGTTAATACGTCTGTGTCCGCAAGTAAATATGAGTGTACGTGCACTGTTTGGTGTAAATATCAGTTCATACTCATCGATACACACCTGTCCTTCCAGGGGGTCATAGAAACGCTGCAGAAGCTGGACAGTTGTGCTCTTACCACAGCCACTTGACCCTACCAAGGCCACCGTTTTCCCCGGACTGACTGTTAGGCTGAGTCCATCCAGGACCTGTTCATATGCAAGGAAGTGAACACATGCATTAACACCCACCCACCCACAAGCACAAAATGATAATAATTATAATTGTGCTTATATGGCGCAAACTCCCCATATAACGGGTTCAAAGCACCTCATATGAATCAATTCATATACAACATACATATGCACATGAGAACAACAACACATATGTGTATCTATATACACCAAGACAATACCGCAAATTGCAGATATGAACAATAACACATACACGCACACGCACGACACAAAATATGTCCTACACACGCACACGCGCACACACATAGAGCGCACACATGCAGTAAATATCCAGGCACAGGCACACAGACACGACATGATGACTTCAATTGTGGGTAAAGTTGGGTGGGCTGGAGGAGGAAGACTGCAGACAAACACTATGCTTCATCTCACCCAAAAGTCTGCTTGAACAAGTGGGTTTTCAATTTTGTTTTGAAAGAGGACAGCGTTGGTAAGTGATGGAGATCCAGTGGAAGAGAATTCCAGTCAGAATGTGCTTGATACTGAAAGGTCCTTCGGCCTAATGTCTTTGAACAGGTTTGGGGGACTGAAAGGAGTTCTGAAGTCTGTACTGGATGAGTACACACAAAACAAAACAAACAAAAGAGGCAAGGCTTTCAAGACTCACTTGTGATACACATTAAAAAATAACAAGAAAAAAAAAAGTTTCAAAAAACATCAAATTTCGATCTGTATTTAATAACATAAAGCTTCGGGGGGGGGGGGGGGGGGGGGGCGGGGGGGGGGCATAAGAGCAGGTTCGAACCACGCATCTTTGGGTCGCAAGTCATTGTGGTATATCTCGTTTATTTAAGAAATTCTTTTAAGTCCCCCGTAAAGGAGACGTTGCCATCACACAGAAATACTGCAACATGTAGCCGTTTTTTTTTCCATATCTGCGGAGGTCCGTTTTCGAAGGCTGACAGAAACTACAACTCGTCGGTCTATTCAGTTTTGACTCACTTGTGTAAACAAAGTGAGTCTATGTTATAACCTGGTGTTCAGTTGTCTGTGTGTCCGTGGTAAACTTTAGCATTGCCATTTTATCTGAACATACTTTGTCTGCCAATACCAAATTTGGCTTAAACATACTATGAAAAAAATCTTCACAGTCATGTCAATAACAGGTTGTAAGCCTCCCGAATTATGCCGTAGTTCCGAATCATTAACAGTTTATTTCGTTGAGATTCGTTCCGAAATCCGAAAATTCTAAAAACTGCTTCCCACTGAGCCACGAGAAGGTAGGTTGTGTCCGAAGACGACATGACCTTGTTTTTCTTGTTCACAATTAAAAGGCAAGAAATACCAATTCTGGACAGAAGTCATACAGTGATACTAACTGCATCATCGACGTGTTTACTGCATATATAGATATTCTAAAGTGGACACTGAATTAACTGGAATCAACATAAAAGAAAAATTGAATCTTTTTTTCGCCTGGCTGTAGACTGGTTCGAGCAGATCTAGAGATCTACAGCGTGTTGCGATGTGCTTGAAGCGATGGCAGCGTCTCCCTTACCACCGAAATAAAAGAATAATCGAGATATGATAAAACACATAAAATACATGATTTAAACAGCGTTTTTACGTCCACTATAATCACATCCATTTATCACACGAAGAAGAAAACGTCAACATTGTTTTAAATAGCAAATTCTGTCAAATGACGTCAGATGCGCTGCAGCAGTTGGGATTAGTCTGCTTGCTTCGGAACTGAACATGCATGGTTCGATCCCGCTGGCATGCCCTTTTTTTGTCTTTTTTTTTTCCTCCAAAGCTTATTTCATATATCATATTTAATACAGAACAGTTTTCAATGATTTTTTAAATCTCTTTTTTTTTTCTCCTCGGGATTCCTTTACTGGATAAAGCGAGAAGCACAAGTGAGTCTTGAAGGCTTTGCCAATTGTCTCTTTTATGTTCATTCAAGTAAACACAGTATCCACTTTAGAATATTCATATGCAGTAAAAACGTCGATGATATAGTTTGTGTCACTGTATGTGTTCTGTCCAAAATTTGCATTTCTTTTCTTTTATTTGCAAACAAGAAAAACGAGGTCAGGCTATCTTCAAACCCAAATATTAATTTCCGATTTTCTGGATCTGGATTCTCAAGGAAATAATCTGTTCATGATCGAGAAATACAGCTTAATCCGGAATACTTACAACGTATTACTGGTATGACTGTGAAGAATTTTTCCCACTATGTTCAATTTACATTTGGTATCAGCAGACAAAGTATTTTCAGAGGAAATCACAATATTAGTTTACCACACACACACACACACACACACACACAGAGAGAGAGAGAGAGAACCCAAACCCGGGTTATTGCATAGACTCATATTATTTACACAAATGAGTCAAAAACACATACGGACACACACACACAATTTATATGAAACAGAAAATGTCTTCATCTGTTGGTTTCAAAATACCATCATACACAATTTTTGTTTTGTTACCATACAAAAAATTAAACAACCAGCATGTGGACAAAAATGTGTGATAAAATGTGAAGAAATTCTATTTGTCTTGCATTAAAGATTTCAGTTATTACAAACAGTAACGTAACTGTCCTTGATGACCTTTCACTTCAATCAGTGATGGCTTTGTGTTTCTGTGTTTGCATTACGTTAGTTACCCTCAGTTTCAGGTTGACACCAGGCCTCTGTCTACCAGACGTACCAACAACCAGTTAAGGTGCATCTTGATAAAATGACTTTATAGCACAAAGATATTAACTTGCTTATGCCTCTGGGCAATATCATGTCTGGGCTAATAATGAATCTCTTCACAAAAATTGTTCTGGACTGAAACTGGACTGTCTTTGATACTGAGCAGTTTGTCATTATCATAATCTATAAAAAAAAAATTTAAAAAATTAGTAACAATCCTGTGCTGATCTTTGCCCAAAATGAAAACATGCACACAAAAAAACTTGACAAGGAGAAACCTCTGCTTGACTTGGAATGAGTGACGGTGGACGTTATGCCACTGAAACGCTGCTGGCGATGGATCAGCTAAACAAACCAAAAAACTGGAGTCAAAACGTCACTTCCTTTCTGAACGTAACACACTGCACATTTAATGGACTATGAGCTTTGACTTACCATTGTCTTCGGCCTGGAAGGGTAAGAAAAGTAAACATTGTGAAAAGAGATAGTTCCTGTAACTCCTGATGGACGCTTGCCACCCTCCATCATGTTGTCGATCTTGGATTTCTGCAACCCAGAGCAGAAACACATTACTGCCTGTAAAGAGAGATAGAGAGAGACAGAGATGGGCGCATGTGTGTGTGCGTGCACACATGTACAAAATTGTACACATGTATATGTATGTGCATGCATCACCGTGTATGCACACACACACACACACACACACACACACACACACACACACACACACACACACCTATCCAAACGAACATACATATCATTCACATGAACACATGCATGAGCATGCACAAGCATGCATGTACACACACACACACACACACACACACACACACACACACACACACACTGTGAATGTTCATTAGTGAGCTGGCATGTAAAGGGAAGCATATACCTGTTAATACAAATTTATTGGACTTGCACTGATAATTACCCTTATGGCTATTTACATGCCTTTTCAGTTTATATCACACCAATATCAGACTGTATACATGTATGCAATAAATTACTGAGACATAGATGTGTAAACATACATACATGAAAGTTAATATATATTAGACAAGGGTATTCAAAATAAATTCAAGTTATCTGTGTTTCAAATGGGTCTTCATTTGTTTTCTAAATCACACATAATTCAAAGACTTTATATTCACAACAGTCATACAATAAACTGAATGAATCATCTCACTTCACAAATTGCAAGTCGAATTCAATATACGACGGAAAGCCTATTTCTTTGTCTGTAATGCTCACTTCGTCTTTCTGATCCACTGCACACAGAGACAATCCATTGACCACTCACCAAATCTATGAGCTGAAATATCACGTACGCAGCACCTCTGGCGGCGGCCATGCTTTGCATGCTGGGACTGACATTGCCAAGGGAAAATGCACCAATCAGAACGGAGAAGAAAACCTGGTAAAACAGGAAAATGATCACTGATCTTTTGTTTTCTATAACAAACGTAATTTCTTATAATGACAATAGTGACAATAGTAAGAACATCTAACAGTAGAGTTTAAGGAGTCAAAGATATAAACGCCAAATAAATGGATATGGAACATATGGCAACATTAAATAAATGATTTTATGGCAATATCAATTAACTTAAAATATATTACTGTAAAATACATGAATTCATTTTAAAAAGATGCGCATCATACTGTCCATGTGATTTGTTGTTTTTTTTTGGTTTTTTTTTTCAAATCTTTCATTTTATAACGAGTGCACAACCATAAGCATTGGGGCGTTTGTGTTCCACATTTATTTTTTCCATCGCACAGACATACATGCATGACACAGTGACACACACATACCCACAGATAGATAGATAGATAGAGATAGACAGATAGATAGATAGATGGGCATATACTCTCTACTTCACAGAGAATTCAAATTGTCCCTTATTGCTGACTTTGACCCTTCCACTCTATGTCTCATCACTCGACTTTCAGCTCTTTTTACAAGTATCTAAATACCCCACCCCCATGTACAATCCCAAATCCATTCTGCACATCCACTGTATGAGTATGTATGCATGTTCTGAAATGAATGAACAATTGTCTAAACCACATTGTAGTAAATAGACAATAAACCAATGAGGAGAATAAGAAATGAACTTACAATTAACATCTTGCCCACACTGTAGTTGTCTGGTTCATCTCGAGTCAGCTTAGCACCATACCAGAACCCTAAGGCATAGGACCCAAAGATGACGAACCACACAAAACCCATTGACAGTCCCGCTGTGAAGCCTTTTTTGACGCCGAAGGCCTTGGCTTCACCCAAATTGTTCTTGTACCTGCAGATGTACAGTGACAGACCAATTAAATGTTTCACAGTTATAAGAGGATAGTACTATTCTTACCTGAAAACAAGACACAAATGTGATGTATTCTGACCAGGAGAATGGACAAAGATTATAACTCAAAACTTCGTTTCCCTGTCTCGTTTTGTGTTTTAACCTATGTCCCTTCTCTGTCCAGTAGGTGAATACAGACCTATCCTTTTTTAATGTCCAATTTCACTATCCTTTTTTAATGTCCAATTTCACCTGCAATCAACATTTTCATTCACATTTCACGACTGAAACACAGTGGTGGGTATAGACAGACAGGCAGACAGAGACAATAGACGTAACAGAGAGATGGAATGACAGACACACTGATACACAAAGAGTTTCTTTTGTAAAAGGAGGGAATAGAAAAGGGGAACTTTTTTAATCTGTTGATTACATGACGGACACACAACCTCATTTTACATCATGAAAGACGTCTGCTCATGAGTGAACAGCTGATGTCAGATACTGATGTTACAAGAACATACATACTGGACTTTTTTTCCACACACTTTCTACCAGTATATACATTGATACACTCTTTCAGCTGAAACCTGAGAACACATACAGATAATTTTTCAGAATATGTCCATGAATATGCAATCAGAATCATATTTCTGTAGTAGCTTCCTTTCCTCAAGTTGCAATATATTTCATTTTGTAGATACATAACATTCTTGTCCACAAATGGAAAATTTAACAATTAAACTTATAATGCACAACTATCCCTGAAGCAGGAATGCTTATGCAATGGCACAGCATAATAATGCACATGTTTTTATATCTCTAAGTGACCACAAAACAACTTTGATTTACCTGTACATTTTTATGCTGCCCCAATGAATGTGTCTACAATACAATACATCTTTATTGATCCATTTGGAAATTAAATTAAAGCCAGTTTAGTGGTATTGGCAACAAATTGCTAATCACTAACCCCCTGTACGTGGCAACAACAAGGCAAATTGTCACTGCATGTGCAAGTGCATGCCTGCAAGCAAGTGGACAACATATGTTTGCAAACCCATGAAAGATGCATATTTGTGACTGCAGAATGATTTCTTTCGTGTGAAAGTCACCAATCACACCACAGTTCACCTTTGTGCCTCTTTCTCCTGGCCACCAAAAGCCACCACAGTGCGTATGGAACTGAACACTTCTTCTGCCACGGCACCAGCCTTGGCGTAGGCTGCCATTTCTTTGGTTGTAATGGATGCAGCAAGCTGGAATAGTGAGGCAGACAGAATGTTTCATAAATTAGACAACTTGTCTATTTCTTCTGCGTTCGTGGGCTGCAACTCCAACATTCACTTGTATGCATGAATGGGCTTTCATGTGTATGACCGTATTTACCCCGCCCTGTAGGCAGCCCGCCCTACTCCGTTTTCTTGGATATATGTCCATTACCCGCCGAACGCTGACATGGATTACAGGATCTTTAATCTATATATCTTATCTTTTGCATGCGTATGCACACGAGGTAGGTTCAGAAACAAACAGGACTGCACATACGTTGACCTGTGAGATAGGAAATTTCTCCACACTTGGCCCACCGAAACTGGGGACTGAACTCAGGACACTGTATGTACGTGTGTATGTAATGTGCGCGTGTGTCAATATAGATATATATATATATATCATATATGCATGAATGAAGAGAAGGTTTTTTTATTCAAAGTATCTCAGCAGTTACTTTAACAGTCATATGTGTATGCATGTTTGTGCGTGTATGCGTGTGTTTTCATTCAAAGTATCTTAGCAGTTACTTTAACATTCACGTGTGTATGCTTGCTTGTACTTGTATGCGTGTGTTTGTATATGCGAATATACACAAACGTGCGTTTCTAATAAATTTTGCCAGCACACACACACACACACACACACACACACACACACACACACACACACATACACACTGAATGAGCAACTCACCTTTCCAAATAGAGCAGCTGATACAATCAACAGAGGACTGACGGTAAGAATGACGAGAGTCAGTTTCCAGCCGTAGTAGAAGCCGATGATGAAGCCAGAAATGGTGCCAGAGTACCCCTGGATCAGTGTCGCCACCTTGTCCCCAATCCCGTCATGGATCTTGAGGATGTCGCTGCAGTCACAAACCACAAAATCCCAGGTGTGAAAGAGAAGAAAAATCCCCAGTGAGCAAAACTTTATGAATGCACACAAACAAATAACGGAAAAGAATGTTACAAAATGAACAGAACACAAATCTTTTATTTTGCTCTCTCTCTCTCTCTCTCTCTCTCTCTCTCTCTCTCTCACACACACACACACACACACACACACACACATATATATATATATATATATATATATGATCGTCGTGTCCGACTATGACCATCAGAATAGCAGAAGAGGCAACTGCTGTCCCGACTATCTGGGCTAGAATTTTATTATAGTGGAGAATGTTTTGCTCAGGTTACACCCCCACTCTCGGCCAAGAGGTTTTAGGACAGTTGGCGTTGAGATGGTTCCCAAAGGCCAGCTAACCCCCAAGGCTGCAGCACTAAGAGCCAGTACAATCTTGCCTCCTAGTTTGAGAGTAATGATCCTTCACAATAGACTAGGCTGTAAATGACTTTCCATTGCAACTGAGAAACCATTGATCATACAGCTCTCGCTTTACATTTCTCATTGATATCTAAAATGTCCCAAATCATACCAGCCTATAGATTAAATTGAAAAGAATCCCTGAAATGTGTGAAATTTACTGATGATACTGTTCAAAACAAGAAAGTTGTAACTTTCAGCAAGACACCCAAATTTTCTCTACAACTAGTCTTAGTCGTGCTGGTGTTATGGATTTTTAAAAATGTAGTTATGGAATAAATAGTTAATACTAATGTGTTTGTTCATTGATTTTCTGCAAATAATTCACCTTTGGATAAAACGACGTGTTTTCTGGTTTCATTTTTTTCTAAAACAAAATGGAGCGGATAGACTTACTCAGCCAGTCGAGCGGTGAGTTCTCCAGATTCATGAGTATCAAACCATCCAATGTCCTGTCGCAGAACGTTGTACAAAAAGTGATTTCTGATGCGATGGGACTGCCTTTCAGAAGCTGTCATCCAGGTGACAACTTGTACGTAACCGCACACAGTAACCACTACACCAATGACTGCAAAGGATTTGAATAAACCAAATGTATTCAAATGAACACAAAAATAGTGATTCAGTCTGACAGTATTCAAAACAACATAATCAAATGATGGTAAACCAAATCTTTATATATTGTGATCCATTCTTTAAGATTTAGCATTTAATGATTATGTCTTAGTATATGACACAGTTTCCGATAAATGCTACAATGTACTGATTACATCAAGAGCAGGAGCAGGGGCCTAATCCAAATATCAGTGAATGCCTATAAAACTTTATAGCTTTCACCATTCGATTTCAAACAATTTGATTGAAATGAATTACGTATTACAAGTTGAAATTTAATTTTGGTTCAACTGGACTGGGGAGAAAAGAATGTGACTGTGACGAAAACAAAGAAATTCTATTTCCACTTGGCGAGTTCTTTTTTCTCTTTTCCTGAATGGACAAATTTGTACACATAGGGAACACTGCTTTGATATCATTATCATGAATAAACCTGAACAATCGCAGTTTTTTTGGGGGTGGGACTGTTTGCTTATGCGACTGTTTTTAATGCCACGCACACAGAACCTCGGGTTCGTTGTCTCAGTGAAAAACTTGTAGCAAATGGAGTCAGAAACGAGGTTAACTCTGAGGGAAAGAAAGACCTTGACCCATTTAGCTCAGTGGAGATTCAATGACCCATGATCTTCAGATACAGTAGTCTTGCGCTCTAACAACCGAGCTATTCCAGCCTATGACACAGAAGATGACACACAAAAAATTCTTTTCTGACAGAGAAGTAGCAAAATTGATGATTGTTACTACTTCAGACACTAACTACAAAACCTTCGATCATTTACAGATTTGTAGACAGGAAAAAAGAAAAGGATTATCCATACTTCCCGACATGATTAGATGGTAGTGATGTGCTTATTGGTAAGTGATTACCTGCCAACATAGCAGATGGAAAAAATTATGATTACTTACTGACATAGTAGATGGCAAAAGTCGTCATTTCATCCAAAATTCTATCGGTGATGTAGTCACTGGGACAAGTTTTGGTACCATTGTAGAAGGTAGATATCTGACTGCAGTATCCTCTGAAGAAGTAATCAAAGGCAGTCAGCACACACACACACACACACACACACACACACACACACACACACACACATGTATATATATATATATATATATATAGAGAGAGAGAGAGAGAGAGAGAGATGCTGCATCCACTGATATATATGACTATGTTTTGTAAAAATGTGCATGTGTGTGTGCGTGCACAGGTATTCACTCAAAAACCAGAAAAGAGACAAAGCCTTCACACGACTCACATGTGATTTATGTTGTACAGCAAAACCAAACCGAAAATGATGGGGCCGGAGGGGTAGGGGGCTACAAGTACATACATAACAATCCAAATCATAAATTTGCTCACCGCCATCAGAAACGAGTTTTTGTCAAATGTGTGCTGGAAATGGAGCTATTCTATCTAAAGCATGCTCAATCAATCACCATTTCATTATCTTACTCTCATAAAATGAATCTATCAAACTTTCCCTGTCTTCATTACAACGTTTTGGCTTTGATAAATCGTAACAAAATCATCAAACGCATCTTCAGGTGAAATTACTGTGGACAATCCAGTTCTTTCAGCAAAATCATCAACGGTGGATTAGATGAATTGGAGACTAATGCACTTATCTCTGATCAAAGACGCCATTCAAAAAATAAAAGGGACGACTCATTGTCAGAATCCGTCAACACGAACGCTCATTAAAAAACAAAAAACAAAAAAACTACAATCAACTGTGATTGTATATGAACATTTCTCTCCAAATAATGACGAAGCAGAAAACGATTTCAAATGTGCATGCGTAGTGTGAATTAAGTTAAACAAAGTCGAAACCAAGGACTGTTGATCCTTTTTGGACATTCTACAGTAGGTGATGAGGCCTATGGATATATTTTACAGCAGGTGAGGCCTATGCACAATTCATGATCTGAATATAATTTGGAGGCTTTCTTTGCCTCCTTTCAAAATGTTATCAATAACTATTGGTATATATGCATATTTGATTATGAATATTCATGAAAGGAATACTTTTAAATACAAAACGTCAACTTGGGTAAATGTGGACAGTGGAAGACAGACCTTCATTCTGAGTATAAAACACAACTTTTCTACACCTCGAGTCATACCTTAAAATCTAGTGTTTTAGAGGAGTGAGATCTGTTTTTAAGAGTATTTCCCACATCATTTTCAGATTCATGCCCCATTACTTCCTAGAATTTTGCTGCTGCTGATAGATGTATGCATCCATGTTATTTCCATATCAAGCAGATGAAATTCCTACTCGAACTAAAAAAGATATGATAACTCCTATCAATTATGGGAATAAGAAATAGTTAATATAACATTTACTCAACTTTGGATTTTTTTTTTTTTTTTTTTTGCTTCTTTTTAACTTTCTGTGCTCCCAGAATTGCATTATCATTATAATTATAATGTATGCAAAATTTGTTGTTTTTCAAATTTAAGCTATTCTTGGTGTTCACAAAATATTTCTAGAGAAATAGATTGTGTTAAAGTTCTGTCTCTCTATCTCTCTCTCTCTCTCTCTCTCTCTCACACACACACACACACACACACACACACACACACACACACACACACACACACACACACACACACAAAGTGAAGCACGGGGTAAACACACACACAAGCCAAAAAAGTACTTTTTAGCATGAAAAAAAAGCCAGTATCATTCACGTCAATCTCACTGGAGTTTTGAAGAATCTGCCAACATCGACTCTTTTGTCTCACTGACGGATGTCAAGAAAGCACCAATGTCGTCCAGGAAATCAGTGTAGATACCCGTGTTGACGAAGAGATCATTCATGTCACCGAACACAATGATCATAGCCGGAAAAGCAGCACCATTTGCGGCAGCACTTATCGCCCCCACAACCATGAGCAGTTTGTCCAAGCCATCAGAATACCTGAACTGCAATCATCAACAGAAAAACTTGTTTCAGTGTCCATAGAGCTGTGTCCACACGCTGTTTCGTCTATCTCTCATATTTCATTTTGTTTGTTGTTTCTTGTTTTTATTTCTGATTGTGTGTGTGTGTGTGTGTGTGTGTGTGTGTGTGTGTGTGTGTGTGTGTGTGTGTGTGTGTGTGCATGCACACGCGTGAAATTGGGCCAATATACTCATATTTTGAAGAGCTGACAGAAAAAAAGCAAATAAATGAACTCAGAAACTGCTAAACACCCACACACACACATTTTGTCTTTACATTTTAGTCTTTCAAGAATTTGAATCTTTTTCAGTGAATTTGAGTAGCCACGATTTTTTTTTTTTTTTTTTTCGTGAATTTCATTGACATCATACACTTTTCCTGCTTTTTTTTTCTTCTACACATAATTTAGTTTCATAAATATATATTATACATCTCACATGTCTGTCTACCTATCATCTCTCAACTTGCATATCTACCTTCACACAGCCATCTGTCTTTCTATCTGTTGATGTGATCCGATCCATTTATCTTGTCCGTCTGTCCAATTATTTTCTCCTTTGAGGGAGACAGAAACAGCAACAGACCAGAGTCACAGACTGACACAGAGAGAGAGGGAGAGGGGAGGGAGGGAGGGAGGGAGGGAGAGAGAGAGATCCCTATATAATGTTAGCCCGAACACTAAGACCCATTTCATTCAACGCTGTCAGCTGACCATCAGATCAAACAGTGTTTTGCATTTGTATTTTTTTTTTTTTCCTTTTTTTTTTTTTTTTTACCACCACAACAGATTTCTCTGTGTGAAATTCGGGCTGCTCTTCCTTGGGACAGCGCGTCGCTACACTACAGCGCCACCACCACCCCCACCCCCTCCCCCTTTTTTTTTTTTTTTTTTTCTTCCTGCGTGCAGTTTTATTTGTTTTTCCTATCGAAGTGGATTTTTCTACAGAATTTTGCCAGGAATAACCCTTTTGTTGCCGTGGGTTCTTTTACTTGCGCTAAGTGCATGCTGCGCACGGGACCTCGGTTTATCGTCTCATCCGAATGACTAACGTCCAGACCACCAGTCAAGTGGAGGGGGAGAAAATATCGGCGGCTGAGCCGTGATTCGAACCAGCGACCTCGGGTTCTCTCGCTTCCTAGGCGGACGCGTTACCTCCAGGCCATCACTCCACTTTTTACCTGTAGTTCCTACATATGCAAAATGCCCGATAAGAGATAAATCTCCATGACACGTCAGTTCAAACTCACCACTTCGAAAAAGCCGACGATCTTTGGCTTTTCTTCCTTCTTCTTTTTACCGTCCTCTGCCTCCTCTTCCGCAGTAAGACCCGCCTTGCAATAGTAATCTACAAAACAAAATCATTGACTGTATTTGGTAATGGAAAGATACATGGTGATTACAAAAGCAGTAATATATAGCACTATTAGCACACGTTTTGTGTGTGTCACAGTCGACAGTTTAAGTTTTGTTCCCCCCTTTTCCGTTATTCCTGTGGAAGACAACATGGATCCAGCTTTTATCATGATTGGTTTGCCATGCGGAAGTGTGTGTGTGTGTGTGTGTGTGTGTGTTGTGGCCATGTGGCAGTGTGGTCCGTGCTGCTTGTGTTGTTATTACGATTCTGAGAGAAGTGCTCAGGATTCAGGTTTGAACTTATCTATTTCTCTGTCTTTTGGCAGATGGTTTTGTCCTGGAAGCCCTTCTGGTCGATATGGTACGTCACATGAAAGTGTACACACACACACACACACACACACACACACACACACACACACACACCAAAAGAAATTTAAAAAACATCCCAATGAAGTGGATGACACGATCATGACATGATTTGCAATTATAGTTCTCTCTCTGTCTGTCTCTCTGTCTCTCTCTCTGTCTCTCTGTCTCTCTCTTCGATAACATAAACACACATGAATACAAACACAGTTACACATACACAGTACAGTACTGAACCATTCCGATGGCAATTCAAGTTCATTGACCATGTATCTTCGAAGAAATCGTGTTATGCTTGGCCCCACCACATGCTAAATGTTGTGTCTCGATTGATATTTGCCAATGTTTGTTTTGTTTGTGTTTTTTTAACAAAGTTATTACAGGAAAACAGTGCAGTGACACGTTGCGCAAATTTGCTGTGGAATCACACGCAGGAATGTCAGCTTAAATAACGCCGCGAACAAGTGAAATATTGCAGTGAAGCAGTCATCGTAGCTTACTGAGCGCTTGGTTATGTATATGTGAAGTTACCGCTTCGCGCTATACTGACACGAATAGCAAAATGGCTGATTGAACACTTCCGCTGGCTTCAGTTAGCAAAGGCTCTCAACGAAGGCAAGCGCTATCCACCTATTTTTATACACTGGTCCGTATTAGGTAAGATAGATATGTCTGCTACTGGTAACCTGGATCCCAGTACTACCTGTCACAGGATCGAATTGCTGGCGAGTAAACCAGCACCCCCACCAGTCCTCTCAGGAGGATGGTGAGGAGGGTGGCTAGACACCCTGGTGGAATTAAATGACCCATCAAAGGGCGCCAGCTCTGGAGAGCTACCTGCAACCACCTAGCTAAGGGAGTAAACCCTGACAGAAAATCCGGTGTGGGGCCCCTAAGGCGGTTGGATGGCAAACTTTGTCACTTTCCGGCAGCTCCTGCGGCCGCGTTGGCACCAAAACGTAACGGCCTTGCTGTTCCTTTGGATCTGTCAGCGAGGTGGAGAGAGGGGACAAGCTGCATGGGCAACAGCCTGTCTTCCATATTACATTGCCCAGGCTTATGTCCGTCCATCCATCCACAAACACCTTGCACCTTGCGCCTAAAACCTGGAGAGGACACTCCAGCTTCGCTACTGGCACTAGCGTCGGAACAACACGTGAAGCAACAGTTACTGGTTATAAGTTAGCGCTCAGTTGGCGTAGAGCCGACGCCAGGGGTTGCTTCTGATGGTGGGAGGGACCCTCGCCACGACCTGCCTTCTTCTATGGGTGTATGAAGATTAGGAGAATATCTGACAAGCAAGTCGTTAATTTCCGCACCAGACAAAAAGAAAACTTCAAGAAACGGGTCAACAATGAAACTGGCCTGTTGGAATGTCCGGACAATGATGCCTGGGCTCTCCCAAGATCTGCAAGACATCAGCGACGCAAAAAAGACGGCCGTCATAAACAGCGAGCTGAAGAGACTAAATGTGGACATTGCCACTCTGCAGGAAACACGGCTGGCTGACTCAGGAACTTAAATAAGAGGGACTACACATTTTTCTGGCAAGGAAAGAGCTCTGATGCCCCAAGAGAGCACGGAGTATGCATTGCAGTCAGGAACAGCCTGCTGAATATGATCGAACCGGGCAGCGGCGGTTCAGAACGACTATTGACTCGAAGGCTATGTCACTCTCGTCAGCGCACATGCTCCAACACTGACGCCAAGGATGAGTTCTACGAAAATCTCGCATCAACCATAAGGAACATCCCCAGGACAGAACAACTTGTTCTCCTGGGCGACTTCAATGCCAGAGTGGGTGCAGACAACGATTCGTGGCCCTCCTGTCTTGGTTCCTTTGGAGTGGGGAAAATGAATGAGAATGGACAGCAACAACTTGTGTTTTGTACCTGCCATGAACTGTGCATCGACAACTCCTTCTTCAAGACGAAGCCCCAACACAAAGTCTCCTGGAGGCACCTGCGCTCAAAACATTGGCACCAACTGGATCTGATCCTAGTAAGACGAGCTGCCATCAAAAACCTTCTCCACACTCGCTCTTACCACAGCGCAGACTGCGACGCGGACCACTCTTTGGTATGCTGCAAGATCAGACTGCAACCAAAGAAGTCCCACTGCTCAAAGAAACAAGGGAACTCACGCATTGACGTCAGCAAGATGTCTCAGCCAGACCTTGTAGAACAGTTCACAGAGGCCTTTGAGAGAGAATTCGATGCATTGCAGCCCAGAGACTCTGCCACAGAAAGATGGGAAACGCTACGAGACACCATGCACCGCATTGCCATGGCCACCTTTGGGAAGAAAACCGCGAAGTCCCACAACTGGTTTGAGGCCAAATCATCAGAGATGACTCCCAGTATTGAGGCCAAGCGCGCTGCATTCACTGAGTACAAACGGTCACATAGTGAGAAGAACCTGCAAATCCTCAGGGCCGCCAGGATTAAGATTCAGTTTAACGCCAGGCGATGTGCAAATGAGTACTGGACAAAGCTCAGCGAAGAGATACAGAAAGCTGCTGAAAGAGGCAACATCCGAGGGATGTATGATGGCATCAAGAAGGCACTGGGACCAACACAGAGCAAGACTGCCCCTCTCAAATCCTCCACTGGGGAAGTAATCAACGATCCTAGCCAGCAGATGGAGAGATGGGCAGAACACTACTCCGACCTCTACTCCACAGAAAACATGGTGTCCAACTCAGCCCTCGATGCCATCAAGTGCATGCCGGTCATGGAAGAACCTGACGCAGACCCAACTGAGGACAAACTC
>NC_134877.1:53094216-53289216 GCF_041734735.1 Babylonia areolata
CGGTGTTCGAGCCGGCTCTTGAAGGCGTCGACAGGGGCGCATGTTAAGAATTGTTGAAGCAATAGTATAAATCTGCAGACTGTTTGAAGAGCCATGCTTCAAAGTTTAAACCGATGTACACAGCTGACGCACAAAATGTCAAGATGGTCACACACAAACAAAATTCTAACCGTTGTCTGTTGACTACTGTCGTCTGCGCACGTCCTGGGGGAGACCACTCAAAAAGATCAGGGGAGTATTTTCGTCCAAAATCACAAATGGTCAGACGTTGAACAAAAGAACGAACACACACACACACACACACACACACACACACACACACACACACACACACACACACACACACACACTTTTTAAAAGCTAAAAACTCTTACAGTGGGATACTTTCAACTGTATCGCTTCAAATGACTTCGTCATACTGCACAGAACAATAAAGAATGTCACATATACACCAGTATATCTATATATCCCAACAAAACACAGCAGTGCAACAAACTGCAACACAGCTCTGATCAACGCCAAAAGATTATACAACCAATAATCTTGGCCCCTTCACCTTGTGCAAGCACTTCTGTCCGGCCCTGAAAAATTTTCGACGTTGGCCCATTTGGCAAACATGCATGGAGAGCGGTGGTAGCATGGAAACGGGCACAGGCAATTGTACATTATCCACATATACTGGGGGCTGGTGTCGCTGTAGGAACTATAAGAGCAGGAAGACGATGCACAACGGCACGGAGAGAAGAGAGGGTGGTTAGAGGGGGCGTAAGGGGGGGAACAAGAGAGAGAGAGAGAAATGAGAAAGAATCAAGAATGAGAGAGAGATGAGAGAAAGAAAAGGGAGATTAAAGAGAGAGAGTGCGCGCATAGAGAAGAGAGCGAGAGAGAGAATAGAGAGATACCACAGCAGGGAGACAGACAGACAGACAGCCATACAGACAGACAGACTGAGATAGAGACAGACAGATAGAGAGAGAAATTTACTGAAAGATACAGAAGGGAAAAGTCAACCAACATGCAGACAGAGACAGTCACCATCAGCAGTCATGTGCGTTAAAATGAGACAAGAGCTCAGGCGTGTCACCTGGTTGCGAAAAAAGAGACCACTAAAAATACAGAGAAAGAAAAAAAGCACCTACATTAATACATATACGTAGCACAACATAGATTCATCTCTGTATTTAAGCTGTCATAATCTCGTGAAATCATCACAATTCCTAAAACTTAAGCAGCTCCTTATTATCCATACTCCTCAAGTTTACGGTCACAGTCCTTAAGATGTAAGTTTGTTGGGGTTTTTTCTTTTTGAAATAACAGGTATATTACGCAGATCGTACGCACAAGCACGCCCATGGAATCTGATGCTCAGTTAAATTGATCAGTTCATGATTGTGACTTGGCGTTTGGTGCTTCCTAAGTCTTAGATCGCGCATGCGACTACTCCACAGGACTAAAGAACTGAAGAGAGGCTCTGTGTAATTCAAAAGAAACGTCGACCTCCTTCGTAACTTAAATTTAATTTTAAAATTAAAAACGTCACAGTACTTCCAGCTACAGGTCCCATAGCCTTTTACGACCACTGGAGCTGTGAATTCATATTCACTGTGTTTTGGGCTCGGCATGGGAAGGCGAGGCCCGATCATCTCCTTCCACAGTTTTTCGCAGCTTTCCCCAGCCAAAGTCAGGTACTCATTCACACCTGGGTGGAGTGAGGAAAAACGGAGCAGTACTGTACTTCCGGTACAACATGCAAAACGCCTTTCAAAACACGCGCAGTTAATCATCTGTGTCCATTCGTTATCAAAGAGAGTGACAGACAGGGAGAGCCATATCCCCTTCCTCTCTCTGTCTCTGTCTATTTCTCTGCGAGTAGCTTCCCTTGCTTGGCAACCAGCAAGACGCTAAAATCTCCAGCTGCAACGAAATATCTGTATTGCGAAGAAATTTCATCATCCCTGTTGTGTGGCTTAGCGTGTACGCATGTATATGCGTGAATGCATGCATGCGTGTGTGCGTGCGTGAGTGAGTGAGTGTGTGTGTGTGTGTGTGTGTGTGTGTATTTACTCACTAGTTCTGGTATGACCATTGTCCGGACGCAGTAGTTTTACCGTCTGTTCTGCTAGAGTCGCTGACCCATTCTCCGTGTCCGAACTGTTGTAGCTGGTCAGCTCGGCCATTTTTTCTTCTGGATCCCCTCACATACACCACATACACGTACAACTGTCAGTCTGTATGTGATCGAGTCCTTTTGTTCTATCTGCTCTTTCGGGCAGGCGGGTGAAGGTTTGTCTTCCCTGTCTCCACTCTTCCTTTCTTGTCCTGCTCCTTCTTCGCGGTTTGATTTCCGAACGTCTTTTTGTCTGCAAAAGATTCATGAAAACTTTTGATTAAAATGTGTGTGTGTGTGTGTGTGTGTGTGTGTGTGTGTGTGTGTGTGTGTGTGTGTGTGTGTGTGTGTGTGTGTGTGTGTGACACAAGCTGACCAGGTTCTTTTCGATGTTAACGGTGATGGTGGGCCAGTTGTGGTGTTAGGGGCAGTAGCAAGCCGATTTCGACCTTCTGCAATGCAAACAGTCTGTTTTTAGATGATGGACCAGTCCAGTCTGATAAAGTGGAAATGCTCTTTAATGGTGTAGTGGAACGGTTCGTGGTCGCGCTGTGGGTAAGAAAGCATGATGTGTGGAAACAACAAGGTATGACTCAGACTACGACTCTGACTCATTTCACTGTCATGAGAATCTTTGGGGATATCTATGGAGAATCTATGAAGATCGTGAACGCTTACATTGCACCCGTTTGGTGTGGGTCCAAGGCACTTAATACAATGTCTGTGTAGCTGTTCCACCTTTCTCATAGTCTGTAGAGCAACAGTCTGCCAGGCATAATATACTGTGTGTCTCTCCACGGGCCGGTCTCAGTGACCGGAAAGACGGTCAACCGTGTCAAATGTACTGCCAGTGGCCAAGATTGGCGAAAGCGAGCTGGTTTGTCAACCTATCCGTGTGTGTGTGTGTGTGTGTGAGCGTGTGTGTGTGTGCGCGCGCGCAGTTGAAACACATAAGTGAGAAGGGTGAAACAGGTCAGCATTAAAGAGAGAGCGACTTCCGCTGAAATGTTTCAAATGAAACTCCTCAAGACGTTGACTGAGCA
The DNA here is from genome assembly GCF_041734735.1 of Babylonia areolata. Classification (NCBI taxonomy): domain Eukaryota; kingdom Metazoa; phylum Mollusca; class Gastropoda; order Neogastropoda; family Buccinidae; genus Babylonia; species Babylonia areolata. The sequence continues at coordinate 53,097,367 of NC_134877.1, forward strand.
AATTCGTTTGAGATCTTTACACAATATTTCCCTTTTTTATGATTTTTTTTTCAACTTCAGATACACTCTCCACCATGCTTTGAGTAAATTACAAAGTTAAAAAACAGACTTAGTTTCATGGACTTTCCATGAATAAATGTATTTTCTAAGACCATCATAATTCTAACAATCCATTACAAAATGAAATGTATCTCCAATTTCACAGTTACACCAAGAGCGCATTTCTCATGAAATGTTATCATGTTTGCCAACTTAAAGTGGTAGTTACTACATCCATGACTGTTCCATCTAAAACGAAATTAGAATATGACATAAAAACTGATGCATCTCGTAGTTGATTTTTTTTTTTTTTTTTTTTTCGCAAATTAAGTTTAGAATTTTAAAAAAATTCAGTGCACTGATTCACGCGAATTTTTTTCCCTTCTTTTTTTGTTTTGTTTGCAAATTATTGCGATTTCTAGACACAGTCGAATCCTGTATCTCCTACAATACAGTTAAGCCACGGTTAGTATTAAAAAAAAAATTTTTAAACACACACTTATTCGGTGCACTTCATAGAAAATGATTTATGTTTTACTGGAACAGTTGTCTGATGTGGTTGACAGATTGATATAATATCAGTCATTAAGCGATCAATCTTTATTTACTCAGTATTGAATTAGGTTAGAGTCCTGTTTCTCCACAAACAGATGTCACTGTAATTTTATTCAGCCTATAGATAAGTATGTGTTTTGTTTGTTTTTGTTTTTTATTTAGACATTAATCTGAAGATACGTACGACGATAAAATGGAAGATAACTGCTGAGTCTATAAAGAGAAAATGAAAGATGACTGTCTATAAAACTACAAATGGGGAAAATTCATATATATAAAAAAAATTCTCCATTTTGTTATCGGAATATACTATGAGTATATTTTAAGCGGATCTCGCCCATCTTTAAAAAAAAACCACCGTATTTTAAAACATGACTCTTGGAACTGCACTATGTGTGAAGAACTTACACGATCTACATTCGCCCAACGTGTCCATTTTTCTCCGTAAATAGCGTTGCAGCGACTCCCTTTAATACAACATTAGTCACGGCCGTGGAGATGCATTCCCCTCCCTTCATCCCACACTGTACACCTCGCTGTCAGCTGGAGTCAGGGGCCTGATTTTTGCTGCACAGTTTGTTGCTCATGTAAGCAAGGTTGCACTGTCTCTTAGTGCTGCAGCCATGGGGACTAGTTGGTCTTTTCGGGGACCGTCTCAATGCCGACAGTCCTAAAGTTCTCTTAGCCCGTGAAGTATCGCGCTAGCTCAATTGTGCCTCATCACTCATGTAATGTCCATAAAATCAATGACAATCCAAATCAACCGATCTCACTGACTTGTGGTCAAGTTTGTTTTGTTTTGTTTTTTGCTGGAATCATAACTCAAACTGCGCGTGCGCATTTAAGTATTCTTTTTAATCATTTTTATTCGTTTTTTAAGAGGCCAAATTTCGGGATCATTTGAAGAGAAACATTCGTAGCTTTCGAAGCTGAACGTTCGCTTTCAATTAATCCGATAACAAGTGGCCTTTTGAACATTTTTTAATGCCATCCTTATTCGGAGAGACAGTTGGTTATGAATATTTAGTCTGAACTGTTGACAGTGGGAGATTGCGTCCGATCCTCCCATCACAATTTTGCCGAAAAAAACTGAGCTTGTTTGGAGTGGATCATCGTGTATATCACGCCCGAAAATTCGTTGAGCCAGCTTGTTACGACTTACTGAAGCCGAAAAGTTGTGATGAAGGTAGGGGAAGATATAAATTTTGATATATAATCTTTTTTTTTTTTTTCGTCGTAAAACAATGAAATGCCTAATTGATGTGAGCTGCTAAAGATAGAATTGCTCTGCTTCCAGCACACAACTTTCAGTTCAACAAAATATCGTTTCTCATGGTGAGCAAAAGTATCACTTGGATCGTAATATGCATGTATTGCTAACTCCCCACCACCGTCTACCCCCAAACTGCTCCATCACATTCGTTTTCAGTCTTGCGCTTGTTGTTCAGCTGGCATGCTATCACACCTGAGCCATGAAACCTTTGCCTCTTGTTTTGCTTTCAAGCATTCCGCCGCTTGTCGTCATATTCTACAAGGGGGGAATAAACGCTTGGCCAGTAATACTCTCAATGAATCAGCAAAATTCAGTGATCTCTGTTTTCCGTCATGAATCTGTGTGTGATTAGATCTCCCCAATAGAAACTTTTTTTTTTTTAACTGACAATAACAAAATAAATAAATACTCTCTCTCTCTCTCTCTCTCTCTCTCCCAGCACGAACATTCTGACCTTCTCGCCCCTTACCTCTACCTCGCTTCCTCCTTTCCCTCTCCCCTCAAACGTTCCCCCACAACAAAACCCAATGACCTTCACCTGCCAAGAGACAACGCATTCCTCGTGTCACGAATAGTTTCATTAACTCTGCATTTATCCATCGATCATCGTCAGTCCACTTCTTCCTCACACTTACCAACAGAATGTGAATACAACAAAAGAACGCGTGTTAACGACGTAAAGAAAGTGAAAACTACGAATAAAGAAAGCGTAAATGAACTCCTCTCAGTTTCATAAACATATAACATAATAGTTGTGTGGACAAACTAGACCAGTACGAGGGTGTAGCTACGTATACCTACCTCACAAAATGGTCCACAACAACGATACACAGTACAGCAAAATACATAACCCAAACATGTACTGAACTCCCACCCCAAGCATGTTTCTGAAATCAACAGCATATCACCAGCCAGCTGCAGGAAAGCAAACAGAAACGAACGAATACAGCATGCAGTTCTGGTCTTTTATCTCTGTAACACTCAAAAAGACTCACAGACATTTACCTTTTATTAGGAAGTGAGAAGCATTGTGTTCAACAATGAGCGACGGACCAATAATTAAATCCCCGTGGTGCACAAACAGTGCGTACTGTGACATGAACTGAAAGCGTGCGTCAGTCCTACCGATCCACCGTAATTATAATTGGTTTTGCTACCACCATCGCATATACCCTCTCAGCGCGGCTGAGTGACAAGACGCGGGGTGGGGGAGGAGGGGAGGTGGGAGGAAGAGACAACTGCGGTCAACATACCGTTTTGCTGAATAGAAGTCTGGGCCGCTGTTTGGGACCGGTCAATGTTGCCAACGCCTCCCTCTCGTGTTTTCAAACTCGGTCGCGTCACTGGACAGTGGGGGGGCGGGGGTGGGGGGGTGGGGGGGGGGGGAAGGGGCGGGGGGGAGACTGCAGCAAAGACACCTGTTTTAGCCAGTGGGTGGGCACGCCGGCGTTGGGACCGCCAAAGTTTCCAAAGCCGCCCCCCGGTTGTTTATGAACTCTGACGTGTGGATGGTCTCAGGCAGCGCCGACTTTCCCTCCTCGCCAGCGTCGGCGGCCTGCGCGTCTCACATCGTGTATGGCTGCCACTGCATTGGGTGTCGACGTGTCCGAGTCGCCATTCCCCCGTGGTCTTGCGCTAGGTTCGCAAACTCCGCCAAAAGGACGGCTGCGGAGGGGGCGGATGGCGGTTCGTGGCTTTGTCGCTCCCTTTGTTGGTGGTGGTCTGCCGTCGTGGGGCGTGTGGGTCGTCGACGGAGCATGAGGACTGGCTGCCCGGTGGTCCTGAAGACGGCTTTGGTCACTTCGAATTTAAGAACAACAGCTACGACAACAAAACCTATAGCCGAGACTACGAGGCAACCAACGATGAGAAAAAAAAAAGTTATCTCACAATGCATAAAGATAACCGTCAAGAAAACATCAGACTACAGCCGAGAAAGACACAGCACTGAACGACACCGACACCCATTGGGACAACGATTCCCTCCCGACTACAGCTCCGACACCAAACGGACCACAGCGTCGAACACCTGTCTACCACCGATTAAAGACAACTGCGGACATCTGTCCAGAACAACTTGACATTAAGGCCGGCGTAAAGCCGCTGGGTCGAAAAACTCAACTCTACACCACCACCGCTGTGATTGATGGCAAGTCAGGTGTGGGCGAAGTTGGAGTTGTTGTTTTTATGGTAAGGGTACCCATACGCTCATGAGGGAGATTTATCGACGTCAACGTCCATTTATAGCAGAGACAGAGAATGTTGCATAAAAAGGGTATAATCTAATTTGACATGATTTTTTAAGGAGAAGACATACACATACATGTATGCATACATACGTTAATGTACGTACGTACATACATACATCTCCTTTGGAGAGACAAATAGGATGACATGAGCATAAAGTGAGAGATTTTTAAACTCATACCCCCACTCCGTACCCCAAATCCAACCCCCAGCATGTTGGCCTTCATGGTAAAAGGTTAAATAATTTGATTCCTAAAATGATGAAAATATAATGAACATTATATATCAGTACAATGACACATATTTTCAAACATACATTCACACGCATGTGTACATGTGCTCCAGCAATGTTTGCCTTTACATGATCTCATTACAAGGACAGACTCAGCTTAGACAAGCACACACACACACACACACACACACACACACACACACACACACACACACACACACACACACACACTCGCGCGTGCACACACGCACATACACTCACAGGCATATACAAACACCTACACACACACACACACACACACACACACACACACACACACACACACACACACAGCAGGCTAGAGTCATTCCACTGTACAAATCAGGTGATTCTTCTGATCCATCTAACTATAGGCCAATTTCTGTCTTGTCTGCTCTGTCTAAACCCAGTGAAAAACATTTGCAAAAATGTTATATTCTTATCTCTTTGACAACGACCTAATCTACGAAGACCAGTCTGGTTTCCGTAAAAATCATTCTTGTCATACAGCCCTCATACAGCTCACTGACAATCTTATACATAACATAAATGAAAATAAATTCACAGGTCTCCTTTTAATAGATTTTGAAAAAGCTTTTGATGTAATTAATCACTCTTTGTTACTACGTAAATTAGAAGCTTATAAATTACCACCAGAGTATATTCACCTTATACAATCTTTTCTTTCTGATAGGAAGCAGTTAATAACAATAGATAATCAAACCTCAAATTTTACATAAATTAAACATGGAGTACCACAGGGATCCATCTTAGGACCAATTTTATTCTCCACTTACGAGAATGACTTACCTTGTTATATAAAATGTAAATGTGAAATGTTTGCAGATGACACATCCTTACATTCAAGCAATTCAGACGCCAGTAAACTAACTAATGAACTCCAAATTGATATTCGGAAACTTAATGACTGGACACCTTGAATCACATGTCCCTGAATGCTCAGAAAACGAAGTGCATGTATGCATGTGCAGGACAAAAAAGGCAAAAAATGAAACATAACTTCAAACCACTATTCCTAGGCGTCAATGAAATTGAAGAGGTAGATTCACATAAAATTCTGGGTGTCATTATTGATAAGGATCTATCTTGGATTGATCATACGAAGTACTTAAAATAAATGTCTCTCAAATAGAATACTTCAACTAGCAAAAATCAAAAAGATCCTTAATGTCCATTCACGAAAGCTCTTCTTCTGTGCACATATTCTGCCAGTAATCGATTATGCATCAACTTTATGGGACAGCTGTAGCCTCTCAAACTTGAAGTTTATTCACCGTATGTATAAAAGAGCACTGAAAATATTATTGTTAAAACCGAACTCCCTGACCCCAATGGACTATAAACAACTTAATATATTATCTTTTCACAACAGGCTGTACTTCAACAAAGCTGTTTGCATGCATAATGTTATGTATGGAAATGCTCCAAAAAAGATTGCAGACAATTTTAAAACTAATGAACACAGACACAACCACATGCTCTGCATACCCAGACCAAGAAACAACCTATACAAATCCAGCTTTCTGTATTCTGGTGGAAATTTATGGAATAATCTCCCACTCACTCTGAGTTTCAGTTTCAGTAGCTCAAGGAGGCGTCACTGCGTTCGGACAAATCCATATACGCTACACCACATCTGCCAAGCAGATGCCTGACCAGCAGCGTAACCCAACGCGCTTAGTCAGGCCTCTGAAAAGTATCGTAAATGAAAACGTGTTTAAGAAAAATCTGAAGAATCACCTCATTGAAAATAATTAACAGTAATACAAATTCTGATCTTTTAGTCTATTATTCCTATTAATTGTGAAATGTTTTGTATATGCTTGTGTTGGCAAGGATTTTGCACTATATGGGGGAACATGTGCATGGGATGGGCATGGTGTAACTGTGTCCGAGAATTTGTGTTCAGTGGTTAGTGTGTGTGTGTGTGCATGTGTGTGCGTGTGCGTGTGTGTGAAATGGAAATGCAATTGTGTATTTCTTTATCACAATATTCTTTTATATATATATTTCTGCATTTTGTTGTTATTGTTGCTCTTCATCTGCTTGTTTCTTCTCTCTGTCTCTCTCTCCTATTTTTTCTTATATTTTTTTTCTTCTTTTTTTTCCTTCTTTTTAATTTTTATTTATTTATTTTTATTTTTTAATTATTATTTTCATTGATGGCTTGATGTAAAAAAAAAAAATTTAAAAAAAGCTATTGTTGCTTATTCAATTTACCATCATGAAATAAAATCTTGACTTGACTTGACTTGACACACAAGCGCACGCGGGCACACACACACATAATCAGAAGCACATACATGCACCGCAATATTTCTCCCCCACCCACCCCTTCCCCTCCAACACACATGCTGGACACCCTGGACCTTCCAGACGCCTGTTTGTATATCTTGACGCTCTCTCTCTCTCTCTCTCTCTCTATATATATATATATATATATATATATATATATATATATATATATCTTCTACGAGGGCTTTACGGTCAATCGATACACAATAGCCGAGTGGTTAAAGCGACGGACTTTCAATCTGAAGGTCCCGGGTTCGAATCTCGGTAACAGCGCATGGTGGGTAAAAGGGTGGAGATTTTTCCAATCTCCCAGGTTCAACATATGTGGAGACCTGCTAGTGCCTGAACCCCTTTCGTGAGTATACGCATGCAGAAGATCAAACACGCACGTTAAAGATCCTGGGGTGGGTTGCATGAGGCGATCTTTGAAACGCTAAATTTGCTCAGAGTTAGGATTGTTCCTAAGTATATGGAGTTTACCGTGGAGTTAGGAACATTCTTAACGATAAGAATCATGCAACCCACCCCTGTAAACCATGTCAGCGTTCGGTGGGTTATGGAGACACGAAAATACTCAGCATGCATCAGCCACGACAGAGTCATCGGCAAAATCGATGTTGGCCGTATAACGGAAGGAAGTGTGGCTGTACCCACGGACTTATAAATTATAAATAGATATGATTTATACGTCCTCGGGAAGTACCTAACTGGCAAATCAATCGATTTCTATTTGTCTTTTGACATGTATTTGATTTTAATCTTGGCATTGTTTACTCGACAAGTTATTCTGTTTGATGGGTTTGGCAATGTGATTTTCAGCTGCATATGTGTAGGCTTACTCGAGTTTCTATTTGTTCGTGTGAACGCACCTTTTTATATATTCATTTATATATTTGTCGACAGAGAACTGTTAAATTGTTTTTGTCATGTTTACATTAAACTGGATTATGTTAGGCGCACTGGTGTTCGATATCGCGTAATATGAAATTTATGCATTATTATTGTTATTATTATTATCATCATTTTCATTTCATTTTTCCGTATTATCATCACCAGCTGTAGTAGTAGTATTGTTATTATTATCATTATTAACAACGAAAACTGATAATGTGTATAATTCAGTCGTGTCGTGTTTTAAAAAAAAAAAATTCAGATTTTAAGCTTTTTAACCGGGCTTGTCTATTCACTCATAGTCCACGTGGACCTGGTAGGCTATTGCAATGAAAAGTTCTGACAATGTTCATATTTTACTTTTCACATAAGACCGTTTCTTAAGTTTTCTCGAAGAAATCTATAGATGGATGTGAAAAAGACTGTCTTGTTGGTGGTGTTTATATTCCACTTGAGGGCTCACATTACAGCAACATCGAACTGTTTGAAGAATTAGAACATGAACCATTTCTTTTAAAAGATAAACACAATTGTTACATACTTCTAATGGTGTGGCTTTAACGTATGTACAAAATGTCTAAATGATTATATAGATAATCTATCAGTCAGTTTGGTATTACCTTTCTTAATAACATGCTTCTATAATGCTCTGAAGAATATTTTCAATCTTGTCAAAGTATACCTTACGATAAGAGATCGAACGAGACCGAACAGTTACGGTTTTCTGAACTGGACACGTTTAAGATTAAAACAGTATCATTATTCAGGATGGGAAGTGACGAAATAACAATGGAATGTGCGCAGGAAATGATAGCATTGTGGTCGACTATTAAAAAAAAAACAACCTATCAACTAAAAACGAAAGCTATTCATTGCGCCAGACCGACTCGCAACCAACGTTTTCGAATCAGATTGACATACCCCCAAACCACACAACCGGTACACATGTTCTCAAAAAGTGTTATACAGTCCCAACGCTTTCGAGTCATGTGCACGTTCAACCGGTACCATGAGCCCCGTGTGTTACAGCCCTAATTGTCGTGTCCTTATGTGGGTGCATATGTCACATTCAAAGTTTCTTTTAATTAAAACTTCAAAAGAATACCCTTTGAGCATTCATTGTTTATGAATGAATAAGCCCCATGTGTTACAGCCCTAAATGTCGTGTCCCTGTGTGGGTGCATCTGTCACATTCAAAGTTTCTGTTAATTAAAACTTCAAGAGTACTGACCGACTACCCTTTGAGCATTCATTGTTTATGAATGAATTTCGTTTCTCTTCGTCAGGTGTTGTGTCAGCCACAGCTGTACGTACTTCAACCATTCAGAAAATATGTTATTATTGCATTGTATTGGATTGTACTGTATTGCATTGCATTGTATTGTGCTGTATTGATTTGTATACTGTATTACTTTTTGCCACAGCAGAGTTCTGTGTGTGAAATTCCGGCTGCTTTCATGTGGGAGAGCGCCTCGTCGTAGTGCAGTTATGCCCATCACTCCCCCTGAAGCATAGGCCGCTCACAACAGTCCACCAGAGTCCTCTGTCCTGGGCTGCCCTTTCTAATTGTCTCCAGGTGTGCCCCATCTTCTTAGTGTCTGCCTCGAGGTCACGTCGCCAGGTGTTTCTTGGCCTTCCTCTCTTCCATTTGGCCTGGGGATTCCATTTCAGTGCCTGCCTGGTGATGTTACTGTCTGGCTTCCTCAGGGTGTGCCCGATCCATCTCCATCTTCGCCGAATCTCGTCTTCGGCTGGCAGCTGATTGGTACGCTGCCACAGGTCTGCGTTGCTGATAGTGTCGGGCCAGCGTGTCTGGAGGATCCTTCTCAGGCAGCTGTTGATGAAGGTCTGCACTTTCCTGATGGTGGTCTTTGTTGTCCTCCATGCCTCTGCTCCATACAGAAGGGCTGACTTGACGTTGGAGTTGAACAGCCTGATCTTCGTGCTAATCGACAACACCTTGAAGCTCCAGATGTTCTTCAGTTTTAAGTATGCTGCCCTCGCTTTGCCGATTATTGCTCTGACGTCTGCGTCTGTGCCACCCTGCTTGTCGATGATGCTGCCCAAGTACGTGACGGCCTCTACCTCTTCCAGCTTATCGTCTCATCCGAGTGACAAGCTCCCAAAACCTCTCAAGGTTTAGTGGAGAGCCGAGTAAAAATCGCGATCCGAATATGGGGACTCAAACCAGCTGACACTCGCTTCCTTGCAGAGCGCATTTCCACCAGGCCACCGCTCCACTATAATCAAATTAAGTATAAAACATTTCTCGTTATTCTGCTTAACGTATAGCATCGTTTTAAATTCAGCTTGAGGTACTAAGGCGTCAGGTATTTTCCTTGATTCGTTCCCATGGACCATAGTCAGTCCCGGTCAGTTATTTTGAATTTCAATCTTTATACTGTGAATGCGTCAGATGCACACTACCATATAAGGACCAACAACACCGACCGCGTGTCATGTGCGCAGGAGGTGAGCAAATAATGTATACCCAGCCTGCCCTCTGAAAGAGAACAACTAACCGCTTGAGAGAGAGAGAGAGAGAGAAAGCAATGAATTGTTAATGCCAAGCCTGCTTCTCACCCCATGTCAGCTCATGTTGCTTTTGGCCCTGCCGGCCGTGACCCCTGGTCACTGAGGTCAGGTGGTCAACAGAGTTACAACCCTTTAATGAGGTGTGTGTGTGTGTGTGTGTGTTTCAGTGTGTGCCTGTGTGCTTGTATGTCTTAATAAATGTATAATACTTTCTTAACTCACTCGTAGCTTACTCAGTTTTTGTTTATGTACATTTTATTCAAATGTTTGCACATATCGAACGGTGTGGCAGTGTGGGGGGAGGGGAGTATGTATGTATGTCAGCATAGCCTGTTCATATACCTGTTTGTGTGCAATGATCAGTTGTGCGCATCAGTGTGTGTGTGTGTGTGGGGGGGGGGGGTGTGTGCGCGAGTGTATGTTTGTATGTATGTACGTGCTTACGAACCAAAGTTGATAATCTTCTCCAACTTCCAGCAGTGATCCGACTTTACATTGTCGTTCTGGCAACTCGGAGCATACGACGTAACATGAAGGACTCCTAAAACTGCCTACTCCTTGTTACAGATCAGCAAACCAAGCTACACAGAGACAAAATGCTGATAAGCTCTGAGCAGCCTTGCACACATGTACGCAAGCACACACACACATAGTGAAAGCATGTTAAGCTTCAGAACAAGCGTGCGCACACACACACATACACATGCACATACTCTCTCGCACAGAAATATTCAAAAACGTGAGGGTGCGCACTCACGCAGAAACATATGAACGCGGCAATGACAGACAGGCATTACAACAACAAAAAGAAACGATATGAATTTAACTGCATATATTCATCCCCTTCAAATCAACACGCATGCGAAGAAAAGCACAGAACAGCAGATCAGGGAAAAAAATAGATAAAACAAAAAATCGCCCCATTTTTTAATGAAGTAAGGAAGCAACAACAAGCACAAGAAGCAACAAAAATAAATTAAAAAAAAATTTTAACAGATTTTTTTTTAAGACAGTCATAGGCCAAGTTGGCATTTCGTTCATGCTGCCATGAGCAACGAAGAATAACATTATAATAACGGTGTCATATAACATGATATAAAATCAATATCATCCTCAACATTATTCAGTCGCATACTTCTCCCACAGTGCCTCAATGTCTCGGGCAACTGGATCAATATTATTTTATTCTCGGAATTTCCAGACGTCGTCAAACTCTGTATTTTACTGCTGTTCATACCTTTTGTCTGTATTACTCTGAGGGAGGTGTGGCTGCTCAGTCAAGCCTCTCAAATATGTCATTCGATGCAGATTGTATGTATGTATATGTGTGTGTGTGTGTGCGTGCGTGTGTGCACGAGCATGCGTGCATGCCGGCGGGCGGGCGTGTGCGCCTTTATCACTGGAGGCGTCACTGCGTTCGGACAAATCCATATACGCAACATCACATCTGATCAGCAGCACAACCCAAAGTGGTTAGTCACACTGGACCGTGGTTATTGTCTCATCCAAATGGCCAGACTCTCAGTTTGATATTTCCAGGAACACTTCGGAGAAAAGGCGAGAGCGTTAATCGAACCCAGACCCTCACGGACACTGTAATGGCAGATGAGCATCTAAACCATTCTGCCACCTTTCTTCTTGAAGGAGCAAGAGAGAGAGAAAGAGAGACAGAGAGAGACAGACAGAGAGAGAGAGATTTTGACCATCTGATATTGTATTGTCATCATCATTGAATGTCTCTGACAGGATGGAAACAACGACCGTATACATTTATGTAATCAAGTGAGTTAATAAAACAAAACAAAATGTCCTGTACAGTTTTCCGTGCAAGTGAAGTGTCTAAAGAAATCAAAATAACAGAAATAATACATAAAACGCATAAGATACTACTACTACAACTTCTGCTTCTTCGTAATATTATCATACATCATTACTATTATTATTGTTATCATTATTACTACTATCATCATTGTTATTATTTTCAATTATTATTATTCCTATTATTTTTGTCATTATCATCTTTATAATGCTGTTTTACAGCGCTGTGCCCCTTTTTTTACGTTATTTTTATTATTATTATTATTATTATCACTATTTTTTATGATTATTTATTTATTTATTTACGCTTTTTGCGCCTTATACATATTATTAGTAGTAGTAGTTCTTTTTTTATGTATTTATCTATTGTTTATTTACTTTTTTTCTCAAGGCCTGACTAAGCGCGTTGGATTATGCTGCTGGTCAGGCATCTGCTTGGCAGATGTGGTGTAGAGTATATGGATTTGTCCGAACGCAGTGACGCCTCCTTGAGCTACTGAAACTGAAACTGTTCCCTCACATAAAGGCTAAAAACGCCTCACAAATTACATATAACAAGAATCAAATAATATTAGCCAAGAAGAAACAAAGAAGAATTAGGTATACTCACTCACGGCGCGTGAAAAATCAACACTGCTAAAAAAAGAAAAAGAAAAAAAAGAAAAAAGAAAAGAAAAGAAATGGAGAAAAAATAAACCACGAAGAAACAATCACCATTCTCACATCAGAAACAACAAAGAGAGTGAGAGAGAGGTGGGTGGGGGGGGGGGGAATCTGGACTCTTTCTGAGTCCATGTATTAACATGATGAGAACTTACTTTCAACAAAAATATTTAAAAGAAAATCACATTGCGCATATTTGCTGAGATTATTTTTGAAAATGAAATAAAGAAGAAAAGTACAGAACATATTTTGAACAGTTGTCATACAGTGGAAATGTCTGGAATAATTGTCATACAATGTCTATTTTTTAAAATCCACACTTACAATGTTTCGGTAAACAGGGTTTGGAGTCGGAGTACAGGGTTAAGGTTTCATTTCGGTCATTGACGCATACAATTTTGAAATGACCTTTCGATGTGGCAGCCAGTCAGCCACTTGACTCATTGATATTCTGTAAAATTGGTCATGCTAAAAGGGCTTTCGTAGATTTCTCTTATTCTCCTGCAAAACAATGGTGATTGCAGTTTCAAGCACTGAAAAATATAAATATAGTAGTTACTATTGTTGCTCTGCTGTTTGACATGCAGACAAACACCGTGGGAAAAAAATTCACATCTTGTATCCACGAGGCACGTTTACACTAGTCATTTGCCCATTGTGAATAGATAAAAGAACAACCACAAGAGACATATCAGTATGCAAACTGCATTTTTCGGGGGAACTTTCAGGTACTTGATTAGAGTTCATGCTGGTAAGCTTCAGTGAATCACAAATCATGTTGCAAAACAATTCCGGTGTATTTAAAGCATTCATGCTGCAAAAACAGAATTAGCAGGATTTTCCAAATCTTATATTAGATAACAACAACAACAAAACCTACACAATAATGCCGTTCAAAGCATGAGCAGCTGAAATACTCAGCATTTCATGTACAGATCATTTTCATTACAAAGAATGATCTTTTTTTTCCAAAAACAGAAAAAGGGAGTAGATTTTTAAAAACTGAAATGAAATGCTTTGTCTGTCAAAATCCATATATCAACAAGACTGCCTAAAGTACATGATCCACATACACAATAAGATAAAAAGCTAGTTCAAGTTACAGGCAGAACCTGATATGCATATCATAATACTGAGTTAACACAGGTAAATATCAGTGGAGCAAATGTTATATGGATTAAAAGCAATAAACATAAGTCATCATCAATATCGAGCTACAATCAGAAAAAAATGAGATCTGACAAATGGTCAATAAATGAACCGGGAAAATTTCTGCAAATCTACATTTTGTACAGATTTGGTTTGGATTCTGCAAATATTTTAATTTCAATCATTATTCAGTTAGGTCAGGTTAACTGGGACATTTTCTGCTTATGTTTTCCGAAGATTTGAACTTTGATTCATTATCCAGCTGTTGACTTGTATTAGACATTAAAACATCTTAAAAGCATGTTCATGCTTATACAGTCAATGAACTGAATCCAACTAAACTTTTTCGTCAACAGTCAGATATATATGTGAAAAAAAAAGCTGAAACAGTGGAGGTACTGTTTGCTTAACATTTCTTATTATTCATAACAGGAACTGTATGCAACGCATTTTATTGTTTATAACAGAAACGATATGCAACACTTCTTAATGTTCATGATATGAGAGAAATGATATGCACAGGCTTGGATCATCACATCTAAGGTTCACAGAATTCTTCAACACCCTGAGAAAACCACGAAGCCAACACATTACTTCTGCCTGGCTTGTGCCATGTTCAGCTTGTAGTAGAAGCCTTGCAAGTTCATCAGTTCATTGTGTGTACCCTCCTCTGTGACCACCCCATGACGGAACACACAGATTTTGTCAGCGTTCGTGATGGTGGAGAGGCGGTGGGCGATGACAATACAGGTGCGGCCTTCTCTTGCCTTGTCCAGAGCTTCTTGAACGATCTGGTACATAGTGATAAACATAGTAATAACAGTAGTTATGATGATGATACCAGTAATCATCATCCTGATAATGATACTGATAATGATAACGGTAACAATGATAATAATGCTAATATTACAGTGCACGTAAACCCCTGCACAAAGTAACACAAGCTGCAAAGAAGACTGGTGATAACAACCAACAGCAAAACACACACACACACAAACTCAACATAGAGATTTTGACACCTGCAACTAAAGATTACATGTGACAAATGATCACAGGCTTTTCACTGTACTGAAATGATTCATCAAAGAAAACAGAAAGTGCTTGTTCATGACTTGCACTGTCAACTGCACACATTTCTCCTGCTGACATCTCAGAATCACGGAAAGTCATCACGAACCACCTCATAGAAAATGAAAAAATTTTAGAGAAGAAAAAGGAAACAGCATATTTACCCTTTCACTTTCAGTGTCAAGAGCCGATGTAGCTTCATCCAGTAACAAAACACGAGGGTTGCGCACCAAGGCACGTGCGATTGCCACTCGCTGTTTCTGACCACCACTCAACTGGGCTCCTTTGTCTCCTGCTGGCGTATTGTAACCCTGAAAACACACCAGCAACCTTAAACATCAGCAGATGAACCCTGAAAACACACCAGCAACACTAAACATCAGCAGATGAACCCTGAAAACAGACCAGCAACCCTAAACATCAGCAGATGAACCCTGAAAACAGACCAGCAACCCTAAACATCAGCAGATGAACCCTGAAAACAGACCAGCAACCCTAAACATCAGCAGATGAACCCTGAAAACAGACCAGCAACCTTAAACATCAGCAGATGAACCCTGAAAACAGACCAGCAACCCTAAACATCAGCAGAGGAACCCTGAAAACAGACCAGCAACTTTAAACATTAGCAGATGAACCCTGAAAACAGACCAGCAACTTTAAACATCAGCAGATGAACCCTGAAAACAGACCAGCAACCATTCTCTTAAACATCAGCAGATGAATCCTGAAAACAGATCAACAGCCTTCCTGTTAAACATCAGCAGATGAATCCTGAAAACAGATCAACAGCCTTCCTGTTAAACATCAGCAGATGAATCCTGAGAACAGATCAGCAACCTTCCTGTTAAACATCAGCAGATGAATCCTGAGAACAGATCAGCAACCTTCCTGTTAAACATCAGCAGATGAACCCTGAAAACAGATCAACAGCCTTCCTGTTAAACATCAGCAGATGAATCCTGAGAACAGATCAGCAACCTTCCTGTTAAACATCAGCAGATGAACCCTGAAAACAGACCAGCAACCTTCCTGTTAAACATCAGCAGATGAACCCTGAAAACAGATCAACAGCCTTCCTGTTAAACATCAGCAGATGAATCCTGAAAACAGATCAACAGCCTTCCTGTTAAACATCAGCAGATGAATCCTGAGAACAGATCAGCAACCTTCCTGTTAAACATCAGCAGATGAACCCTGAAAACAGACCAGCAACCTTCCTGTTAAACATCAGCAGATGAATCCTGAGAACAGATCAGCAACCTTCCTGTTAAACATCAGCAGATGAACCCTGAAAACAGATCAACAGCCTTCCTGTTAAACATTAACAGGTTGGCAGTATTACTGAGATTAAAATGGTCAATATTGCTCAGTTAAGTTCTTGGGACATTTCATAAGTCTCGCGGCTTTTAAGTTTCCTGTCTAACAAAACGTCATTTGGACTTGCCAGTGCACTTGCTCATGAGTAATAAGAATAATTCTTATCATTCATCATATATGAATTTCAACTTGCTGATAATTTTTACCTGTTCAAGGAGATTTTTGTAAGTGTTAACACTGTTAGCTTCCTTAATATGCAAAGGTAGTGCATTCCATCATTTATCAGTATTATTAAGTATTTCATATGTTTACCTTTAATTCTACGAAGTTTTAATTGAGTAATTTCAATCTTTTTTGATACGTTTTGTCCTGCAATCCAGCAACAAACCTGGTTGCCCTTCTTTGAACTTTCTCACCTGCAACAGCTTGCTTTTTTTTTGTGATGGGTACCGTATAACATTTCTGTATTTGAGGTGTGTTCTTACTAGTGTCTTAAATTATCTAACAAAAGTGTCACTGTCCATTTATGAAAATGTTCTTTCTAAAATCCCAAGTACTCTGTTTGCCTTTGATACATGTGTATTACAAAATTAATGTGTCTATCGAATTTCAAATAATCGTCAAGGATAACTCCCAAGTCTTTTTCTTCAAAACATTTATTCACATTCTTCCCTCCATCATTCAATCTCATGCTATAGTTATTGTGGGGGTTGTTGTTCTTCCCAACAGGTAATACTTTACACTCATCTGCACTAAAATAAAGATTCCAAGTGTTTGTCCATTCTTCTGATTTATATCCACCCCCAGAGGAATGTACAAGCAATCGAGAAACCTTTCCACCCATCACATCTGAAACTAATGTGTGTCAATGTTCAGCCATGTTGACAGAAGGCATCTTCTATCCACGACGTAATTGTTGACAATGCTTTTGGTGTTGTTATGTTAACTGAAACATGGCTGTATAAAGAGGGGGGTGAATCATTCACGGCACAGCTAACACCGCAGGGATACAAATCGAAATCATTCCCAAGACAACTTAGAAAAGGGGGTGGTATAACAGCTATAATAAGAAGCCATATACAAAATGTTTGTAGGTTCAAAACCCTCAACAACACATCATTTGAGGGCGTAGCATTTAAGTTCGAGAGCAATAACTATGTGTGCCATGTTATATGTGTATATAGACCTCCACCAAGTCAACATAATAAATGTAGTATCCAGGATTTTATCACTGAATTTTCCAATCTCTTAGATAAATACACCTTAGATGCAGGGGATATAGTATTAATAGGTGATTTTAACTTGCATTATGAACAGACCAACAATTCTGACATCTTACGTTTGCGTACTTTGCTCCATGACCACGGATTAAAACAACTGATAAGTGAACCAACCCACAAACATGGTCACACACTTGACTGGCTTGTGGTTTGGGAGAATATACTCACCCCCCAGTTTCAGGTTATGGACTTTGCCCTTGCTGACCACATGGCAGTCATTTACAACATCCCTTTTAAGAGACTCAAACGAGAAAAACGCCTTTTAACATCACAAAACACCAAAATGATTAATGTTGATCTTTTCCACGCTGACATCAAATCCCTTGTGCAGGAAAATCATTCAAACTCATCTACCCTCAGAACATACAACACCGGCCTCAGTCAGATACTGGACCAGCATGCCCCTCTCTCCACTCGCCTTGTTACTGACCGTCTCTCTGCTCCCTGGATGACTGATGAACTGAGGGCCACCAGGCATCGGGAACGACATGCCAAGCATGTCTGGCGTTCCAACAAACTGACAGTCTTCTGTGAGATCTATGTCAAAGAGCGCAACACACTGAACGCAATGCAGACCACCGCAAAACGCCAACATTTTTGTGTTTCCATCTGCCAGTGCTCCACGTCCAAACAGCTATATGCTGTTTCAAACCAACTGACTGGCAAAAGCAAAGAACTGTTACTGCCAAAAGACATTTCTCTTCAGGATCTTCCTGATGCTTACTGTACATACTTTACTGATAAAATCGCTAACATCCGACATGAACTGGATGCTTGTCCACCAGAGAATCAGTTTGATGAATTCAAAGGGGTTTTAATTACATGTTTTAGAACAATTTCGGAAAAGACTGTAAGAGATTTTATTCTTGATTCTCCAAATAAGAACTGTGATTTGGATCCATTACCATCTAACCTTTTGAAGATAGGTCTAGATGACCTTCTCCCCTTGATCACCAGTATTGTAAACCACTCTCTAGAGTCAGGCACTGTTGATGAATCTCTCAAATTGGCTATTGTCACCCCACTTTTGAAAAAGTACAATCTGGACTTGAATCAACTAAAGAACTATCGACCCGTGTCTAATCTGTCATTCATTTCTAAAATTATTGAGAAAGTTGTGTTACAGCAGTTACAGGAACATCTAGAGAAAAACGGTCTACTCGAAATTTATCAGTCTGCCTATCGAAAAAAACCACAGCACAGAAACAGCTCTACTCCCTGTTACAGACAGTCTTCTCTCAAATACAGACAAAAAACTTGCATCCTTTTGTATTTGTATTTCTTTTTATCACAACAGATTTCTCTGTGTGAAATTCAGGCTGCTCTCCCCAGGGAGAGCACATTGCTATACTACAGCGCCATCCTTTTTTTGTTTTTCTTTTTTTTTCCCTGCGTGCAGTTTCATTTGTTTTCCCTATCGAAGTGGATTTTTCTATAGAATTTTGCCAGGAACAACCCTTTTGTTGTCGTGGGTTCTTTTATGTGCGCTAAGTGCATGCTGCACACGGGACCTCGGTTTATCGTCTCATCCGAATGACTAGCGTCCAGACCACCACTCAAGGTCTAGTGGAGGGGGAGAAAATATCGGCAGCTGAGCCGTGATTCGAACCAGCGCGCTCAGATTTTCTCGCTTCCTAGGCGGACGTGTTACCTCTAGGCCATCTCCTTAGTGGCATTCCTAGATCTGTCAAGAGCATTTGATACAATTGACCACCAAATTCTCATCAACCATCTGAGCACTACCTTTAGCATTCGATCTACTGCTTTAAAATGGTTTTCATCATATCTGTCAAACAGTCAGTTCTGCGTTAAAGTAAATCATACCACTTCTAATGTTATCCCTCTTGTATTTGGTGTCCCTCAGGGATCAGTTCTGGGACCTATTTTATTCACTTTATATACTTAGCCTTTGTCTGACAACACCAAAAGGCATTCACTTGATTACCAAAAGTATGCTGATGACACTGAGCTACAAAAAGCCGCTCCACCATTTGACTTCAAAACAGTCATTAATGAGACGGATGCCTTTGTGGCTGATGTAAAGGTGTGGATGGACAGAAATAAGCTAAAACTTAACGAAGAGAAAACCGAGCTCTTAGCTGTAGGAGACCGAGCTCATCTCAATGAAATAAAAAAGGGCCCAGTCACTCTCGGCACTTCTATAGTTACACTGCAAACATCAGCTAAATACCTAAGTGTACATACTGATAAGACCTTGACCATGGCTGACCACATTTCATCCCTGTGTCGCTCATGCAGTTTCATCTTGCCTAGCCTCAGTCAGTTTCAGTTTCATTAGCTCAAGGAGGCGTCACTGCGTTCGGACAAATCCATATACGCTACACCACATCTGCCAAGCAGATGCCTGACCAGCAGCGTAACCCAATGCGCTTAGTCAGGCCTTGAGGAAAAAAAAAGAAAAAAAAAAGGTGAATAAATAATAGATAAGCTTACACAAATAAATAAATAAATAAATAAATAAGTAAATAATAACTATTAAAAAAAACAACAACCAATAATAAATAAATAAGATAACAATGATGATAAATAAGCAAATAGATGTAAAACATGAAGACACACATTCACATATACACCCACACATGCATAACAGATATGCACTGAACATGCAGTTTCACAGATATGAAAGCACAGTCAAATACATATAAGCGTACATGAGCTCCAACACACACACACACACACACCACACACATTACCCTGCACCTCCTCTACCCCCCTCCTCCACACACTCATTTCTAGTCTACGTATTGCAGCTTCCACGGCACACACACAAATACACACACACACACACACACTCACACACACACATACACACAGATGAACACTTACTTGTACAAGCACACACACATATGCCCATATCTCCACACACATATATACAAAGATAATTATATATATATATATATATACGTTCCAATATCCTGTTGCTCCCACAGTGTAGGCATGCATACACTCACATACCTCATCCTCTACACCACCTCTCCCTGCACCCCCACCTCCCCCTCACACACACACACACACACACACACACACACACACACACGTGCACAGAACTCTCCTGACACTTGTGTACACTTACACTCTCGCGCATGCACAGACGCACTCAAAAAATACAGACCCACACATGCACACAAACACACACATACACACACGCACAGAGGCTGCCACTGATTGGCCGCAAGAGGGATGGGAAAAGATCTCTGATGCCAAGAACGTGGCGTCTAGTGTGTTGCTCAGTCTATTGTATTTGGAAAAGCCCACAGAGACTCTGTTCCGTTTTGAAGAAATTTGCACAATGTTGGTTTGGAAATTGTGCCGATATTTGTTTGATTTGCAAAGCATCGTGCTCTACCTTTCATGTTAGACTTACGGCCACTCCCTCTCTCTGCTTTTATTTCTTTGAGGCGATCGATGGTGTGATGGCCTTGTACCTGTTCTTTTTGATATTCTTGGACTTTTCTGAGGATTTTCGATTTTCCTAGATGTAGGCCGCTTGTTGGTGTTGCGTTACCAGCAAGTCTGTCAGCTCGCTCATTTCCCTTAACACCTGCATGTCCCGGGCAGTATGACCATGTGAGTTTTTTAATCTGAAAGTTGCGCATTGCCTTATGCCACTCTGGGCTTCCCATTCCGTTTTCAATTTTCTGTATGATGTTCATTGAGTCGGTTAGAATCATGGCATGTTGGTTTCCGGGTGTATGGATGGACGATAGCCACTGGAGGGCATGTGTCACAGCTTCAACTTCCATCGTTAGGCTGGAGGTTGTGACTTTGTAGGCAGCATTCTCTTCCCTAACTGTTTTTCCATTTTGTTTCGCAGTGAATCCCCAACTGGATTGGTCTTTGGTGACTGAGCCATCTGTGTATATGATGATGTCCTCTTCTTTACTGTTTTCTTCTATGAGTAGCTTCACTTCCGCATCAGTTTTGCCCTCTGGCCATTCCCGACAATGTCTTCCTAGAGTGGGTGTGTTGAATAGATGGTTGAGGTTTTCGGGGTTTTTCTCCCATTCTTTTGTTTCTTTCAGGTCTTGTAGTCGGCATACTAGCTGGATTGTGTCTTCTGCTTGCCCCATCCATGATCTTCCTCGTCCTAGGCGGCTGTCTTTTGGTTCTTTGACTGCGTCATGCAGTGGGTTTTGAGGGTTTTCTAATGCTTTGAAGTAGGTCTTGACCTGTTCTAACTTGTTTCTGGCCTGCACTGAAGGTCAAGCAGGTATCGCATGGTTTCTGTGGGCGTGTCCTTTGTTGTTCAGCCTCATAGCTTCATTTTGAACTCTTTCTAATTTTAGGAGGTTGCTTTGAGACGGTGTTGTTAGCCCAAGTCCGTAGTCGATCACACTGAGGACGAGTGATTGGTATAGCAGGAAGAGGTGGCGTTGTTCAATACCTTTGGTTGCCATTGCTTTTAAGACTGAAAGGCCCTTTTTGCATTTGAGAACAGTATTTTCCGTATGTTTTCTGAAGGTCAGCATCCTGTCAAAGTGTATTCCTAGGTAGCGTAACATGCGTAACATGGCTCAGTTGGTTTCCTCTTTTGTCCTGTCCAGACTAGATTACTGCAATTCTACCTTAGCAGGTTTACCATCTTCCTCTCTTATTAGACTACAGAAAGTGCAGAACAATGCTGCATGACTCGTCCTAGCAAAAAAGAAATCTGATCATGTCACACCTCTTTTGCATCAGTTACACTGGACTTCCTATACAGTCCCGCATCTACTATATACTAGCGACACTTGCCTTCCGATGAATCTCTCCCCCCGTATCTCTCCTCTGTGCTGGAAACATACGTACCATGTAGAACGCTAAGATCCAGTTCTGAACTGTTAATTAAAATCCCAAGAACTAATTTAAAATGTGCAGGGAAAAGGTCTTTTATGGCTCAAGTACCCCAAATTTGGGTGTCAGGTCAGGGGCATAGCCCTTGCTACTGGTACCATGTAACCCAGTACTACCTGATGCATGTGAAGTCTCCCAACAATGGAACAGGCGGAGGAGGAAACCTTTCCCAATGGCTTTGAAGGCGGAAGAGGATGACCAAAGGGCAGGGGGAGCTCTTATCCCTGGCTGGAAGTCCTCTGAAGCAAAAATCTGCACCTGCCAAGGCCGTCCTACACGTGGCAGTATCTGCACCTGTGGGACTGTGAGCGTCGGTAGGCGAGAGAGTGGGGAAGGGACTGCACAACTCCTCCTCACTAAAAAAAAAAGTCACCTGTGCTGGTCAGGCAACCAGACTAATATCGGAACGATGTGCTAGCCCTTCAACACCCAGTTTTCCCAAGCCCTGCGGCAATGGAGAAGTGGTAACGGGGACAGGCAGAGGATGCTGCTGGCAGTTCCTAGTCATGACTGCACGCAGGTGGCTGTGGGGTGATGGTCGTCCACCGTAGATTGGGGCAGATGCGGCGCCGTATCCTCCCACAGTGTCAGAGCAGCCCTTTTTAGGGACAGCACTGCTCTCCCCACATGGGGAAGGAGAGATAAACGGATCCCTAAACAAAGTAGTACCTAGTAGGAAACCGCACCTACTTGGACATCCAACACGAGTGAGTAGTCGTAAACAACAGAAGAAAAGAACTAGGATTCATGCCCTGACTGGGTGCCTGGAATGTTCGCACCCTTTTAGACAGAGACGACAGACCAGAAAGACGCACAGCGCTCATTACTAGAATGCTTGATAGCTACCAGGTGGACATAGCAGCCCTGAGTGAAACCAGGTTTGCCGGTGAAACCCAGCTGGAGAAAGTTGGAGGGGGCTATACCTTCTACTGCATTGGGAAGCAAGATGGCACCCCAAGAACCTCAGGCGTGGGCTTTCAATTTCAATTCAATTCATGTTGTTTAGAGCCCAGCCGACCGTTTAGGCCATCTCAGGGTTGTTACCACATTTCAACAAAAAATCTTCTCAAAGCTGTAAATAAAATATCTTATTTAAAATTTTTATGTTTACAGCCCAGCCAGCCACTTAGGCCATCTCAGGGCTGTGACCACAACAAATCTTTACAGTATGCCTTTTTTTTTTAAAAACATGTAATTAAAAATATCTAAATCTTGTTAAAAATATTTGTTTCTCTTAAAAAGTCCATTACTGCCCAGGGAGGCACATCCCTGAACAGTGTTCTCAAGGACTCAGCTGTGTAGTGTTTATGTCGGACCTCGTTCAAATCCCAGCAGTCAATTAATAAGTGTTTCACAGTAAGAGGTTCATGACAAGGGATACACCAAGGAGCTTCTTCATTTTTTAGCAGATAGGAGTGTGTGAGGAGTGTGTGGCCAGTATGTAATCGGCATATCACCGTTTCCTCTCTGCGGTTACCAGAAAAAGATGGAAGGTATTCTTTCAAATTTGGTCTAATTTGGAACAGTTTGTTGTTGGTATTGTTGTTCCATTCTTCTTGCCAGAGATTGTTTGTGTAACTTTGAACTTTTGGTTTCAGGTCAGAAAACGGAATTGTGGAATTGGATTTGGTCTGCTTTGTTGCACTTTTGGCTAGTTGGTCAGCCATCTCATTTCCAAAAATGCCCGAATGACCCGGTATCCAAACAAAGACAATATTATAGTCATCATTTTTAAGGGAGGTGTGCAGCTCGTGGAATTTTAGAAGCATGGGATGATTTGTATTGCGGCCAGAGATGGCCTCCAGAGCAGACAGAGAATCAGAGAGGATAAGAAAGTTTTTGTTTTGTGACTGATGAATCATTTTTAGAGCTAAAACCAAAGCAGTGAGTTCTGCAGTGTAAACTGAGCTGTCGTTTGGAAGATGTTTAGATAAAGACGAGTTGTTGAGAGAAGGGGATACAGCAGCACAGCCAACACCTTCCTCAGACTCTGAACCATCAGTAAAAATGCGCAGGAAGTCTGGATACAACTGGCATAGTTCAGCATACAATGATTTATAGATCAGGGAGTTGGTGGACTCTTTTTTGTAAGAAGACAGGTCAAACCTCACCTCAGGAGTTTTTATCATCCAGGGAGGACTGTCCGGAAACTTGGAATCATCAGAAATGACATCAGTGTTTATATCCGCATCCTCCAAGTGTGGAAGAATGCGGATGCCCAGAGGTGGAATGCAGGACTGGTTATCTTGAAATTTTTCTTGAGAGGGAGGATTCATAACAATGTCATAGGCAGGGTTTAGTGGATCAGATGAAAGTTTCAGATAGTAATTTAAAGATAGCTTGGGGCGTCTGAGGGTTAATGAGGGTTCTCCGGCTTCAGCGTATAGACAATGAACTGGGGTCGTTCTAAATGCCCCCAGACACAGTCTTAATCCTTGATGATGAATGGGATCGAGCTTCTTAAGGTAAGAGTCTCTCGCAGAGCCGTATACAATGCTGCCATAGTCAAGCTTGGAGCGCACAAGGGCCCGGTACAGGCGTAGGAGGGTCCGACGGTCTGCACCCCAGTCCGTGTGAGCTACCACTTTGAGTGCATTGAGAGCTTCTTGACAAGATTTCTTGAGATATTTGATATGACTGAGGAAATTCAGTTTTTGGTCAAAAATGATACCAAGAAATTTGGCTTCTTTGACAGATTTGATTTTTCCATTTTTTAGTTTTATTTCTGGGTCAGGAAAAAAGGTTCTAAAATTATGGAAATGGATACACTCTGTTTTGGAAGAAGAAAACTGGAATCTGTTGTTCTCAGCCCACTGTTGAATTTTGTCTACACATAACTGCAGTTGACGTTGTATGCATGGAAACGATTTCCCTGTTGCGTACAGAGCAAAGTCGTCGACAAACAGTGAAGAATCGGATCCATGGCGAACAGAATTTATAATGCTATTTATTTTAATATTGAAAAGTGCAGGATAGAGAATGCTGCCCTGTGGAACACCCTGCTCCTGCGTGTAGAAGTCAGACAAAGAAGAACCCAAGCGGACCTGAAACTGTCTGTTAGATAAAAACTTTTGGATGAATTTTGGAAGGCGACCACGGAAACCAAGGTCATGAAGGTCAGATAAAATTCCATATTTCCAGGTTGTGTCAAACGCCTTTTCCAGATCAAAAAATATAGCTACAACATGTTGTTTGTTTACAAAAGCATTGCGGATGGTAGACTCAAGACGGATCAGATGATCAACTGTAGAGTGGTGTTTCCTGAAACCACACTGCTCAGCTGCTAAGAGCCCCTCAGTTTCTAGGTACCACATCAAGCGGGAGTTGACCATTTTCTCCATGAGTTTGCAAATGCAGCTGGTTAGAGCAATAGGTCGATAGTTTGAAGGGTTGCTCGGGTCTTTGCCAGGTTTGGGAAGTGGAATAATATGGGCTTTTCTCCAGGATGGAGGGAAGTAATCAGTGGTCCAGATATGATTAAAAACTTTTAGGACTGTTTGAAGACAACTTTCAGGTAAATGTTTTAATAGGCTGTAATGAATTTCATCGGGCCCAGCTGCAGAGTCATTGCATGACTGGAGACTCGACTTCAATTCATCCAGCGTAAAAGGCAGATTGTAAAGTTTGATACCATCAAAGTCAAAGTCACAAGGAGATTTTTCTTTTTGAGTTCTTAATTTTGAAAAGGCAGCAGATCTGTTGACAGCAGAGTTTTCCTGTAAAGTTGACGCTAATAAGTTGGCAACTGCTTCTTTTCCTGTAATTAGGCGGTCGTTTAGTTTCAGGTGATGGAAAGAGGGGCAGGTGTTTTTACCCTTGATCTTTTTTATAACTTTCCATACTTTCTTGGTAGATGTTTTAAAATTTAGTGTGGAAACAAATTTTTTCCAGGAATTGCGTCTGCTCATTTTGTAGATATGTCTTGATTTCGCTCGGAGACGTTGGTGGGCTCTAACATTGTCTGTGGTTGGTCTTTTAAAGACCTTACGTTGAGCCTTTTTCCTCTCCGAGCAAATATCTCGACAATCTTGATTAAACCAAGGTGTTTTGGGAAGTTGAGGTGATCTACTGGAGGTAGGAATAGCCGTTTTTGCACTATTTAATATTACATCTGTGAGAGATTTGATAGGATCATCAGAGTTTATTATGTTGTTTTCATCCATTTTTGAATGAACTATGGCAGAGAAAAGGTCCCAGTTGGCTTTATTCAGAAGAAAGTGTTCTGGAATAGAGATAGGCTCACGAACAGTGGGAGAAATAAGAATAGGGAAGTGGTCACTCCCATGCAGGTCATCATGTACTTTCCAATCATAGTCAAGCATGAGAATGTACCATTTCTAGAGTCAAAGAAAGTGTGAGATCCATCATTTAAGACACAGAGATCAAGATCAGAGAAGATAGTTTCCAGTAAGCGACCTCTGGAAGATGTGCGGTCACTTCCCCAGAGTGGAGAATGACCGTTAAAGTCACCCAGGAGAAGAAATGGTCTAGGTAATTGTTGAACAAGATTTTCAATGGCTTGTTTTTGAACTGGGATAGAAGGGCTGAGATAAAGGTTGCAGATAGTGATAGTTTTATGTAAACTAACTCTAGTTGCTACGGCTTGTAAATTGGTTATGAGGGGAACAGGACTGTGTAAAAGAGATTTGTGGATAAGTAAGGATACGCCTCCAGTAAGACCGTCTTTTTCAGTGACATCTGCTGGTGTGTTTTCAATGTAGGCGTAGGCTTTGCCATACGAACCAAACTTGCACAACAGCTTGACAGCCTTCCACATGGGATAAACGATAGGCTGTTGACCCTGCGTCTGAAGCTGTCCAAGGATTGCTTCTCCACAGTCATTAGCTGCTATGCCCCGACAATGACCAACCCTGATGACATCAAAGAAGTTTTCTACGAGGAGCTCAGCCGCACCATTTCAGCGGTAGACAGAAAGGACAGGATGATCATCCTTGGGGATTTCAATGCCCACGTCGGCGTGGACTTCTCCTCGTGGCCAAAAGTCCTTGCACAGCACAGCACTGGCAAGTGCAACTCCAACGGACTGCTTTTGGTCTCGCTCTGCGCGCAGCATGGACTGACCATCACCAACACCCTCTTCCAACAAGCGCACAAGTACAAGAACACATGGATGCACCCCCGCTCCAAGCAATGGCACATGCTGGACTATGTGATTGTCCGGCAGAGGGACAGAGGTGATGTTTCCATTACACGCTGCATGAGAGGAGCAGTCCTTTGGTCGGACCATTGCCTGGTACGCAGCAAGATGAACATCAGACTTGCACGCAAGCTCCAACCAGCCAGGCAGAAAATCCCTTGGAAACTGAACATCCACTGCCTCCCTATCACCAAGGACGTGCTGCAGCAGCAAATCCAAGCAGCTCTCCAAGAAATTCCTGCGTCGACTGATGCAGAAGAGGTATGGAGCACCTTTAGAGATGCTGTGTATACAGCAGCAGCTGACACACTCGGCTTTGTACAGAAGAGCCACAAAGACTGGTCTGACGAGAACGACTCTCAAATCTCCAAGCTCCTGAACAAACTGCACATACGGCATCAGGATCACATTTCCGATAAAGACTGCCAAAGGAAGGAGAACCAGTTCTTACAAACCAAGCAACTCGTACAGAAGAAGCTGCATGAGCTGAAGAACACCTGGTAGGAGAGAAAGTCCGTAGAGCTTCAATCCGCTACTGATGCTCCCGACATGAAGACCTTCATGATGGTCTCCAAGTTGTGTATGGGCTGCGAGTCACAGGATCAACCCCTGTCCAAGCCTTGGACCAGATCACCCTCCTGACAGACAAAAAATACATCCTTGCCCGCTGGGCAGAGTACTCCAACACCCTCCTCAACAGGGACTCGTCCGCATCTGACGAGATAATTGCAGCCCTCCCACAGCTACCAGTCAATGACTCACTTGCTGCCCCTCCCACCAAGACCGAGACCTGGAAGGCCCAGAAGCTGACAACGTCAGGAAAAGCACTAGCAGTGGATGGAATCCAAGCTGACACCTACAAGTATGGAGGTGAGGTGCTGACAGACAAGCTGACTGCCCTGTTCCAGTCTATCTGGGAGAGAGGGGAGGTCCCCCAGGATTTCAAGGATGCTTCAATTGTCCACATTCACAAACGGAAGGGAGACAAAACATCCTGCGATAACCATCGCGGAATCTCTCTCCTCTGCATCGCTGGCAAGATCTTCGCCTGCATCATACTGAACAGACTGGTTGAACATGTCTCCAACACAGTCATCCCTGAAGCACAGTGTGGCTTCCGCAGGGGAACATGTGACATGGTGTTTGCTGTACGCTAGATGCAAGAGAAGTGCTGTGAGCAGAACAAGGAGCTCCACATGGTCTTTGTAGACCTGACTAAGGCCTTCAACACGGTGAACCGCCATGGTCTGTGGAAGATCCTCCTAAAGTTCGGCTGCCCAGAGAGCCTAATCCAGCTGATTGCATCATTTCAAGATGGCATGCAGGCGAAAGTACATGAAAATACTGACATGTCGGATCCATTCCCTGTGGTAAATGGAGTGAAGCAGGGCTGTGTCCTGGCACCCACACTGTTCTCCATTCTCTTCTCTGCCATGCTGATTGATGCCTTCCAAGACTGTGACCGGGCATCTACATTCAGTTTCGTACAGATGGCAAAGTTTTCAACTTGCGGCGACTCCATGCCAGGCCCAGGGTGTTTGAGGCAATGTTAAGAGAGTTCCTCTTCGCTGATGACTGCGCACTTGCTGCACAAACCCATGCAGTTCATTATGGACAGGTTCTCAACCTCCTGCAGGCGCTTTGGACTCACCATCAGCCTCAGCAAGACCCAAGTCCATGTACCAACCAGCCAGCTCACAGAACAGCAGTGCCTCCCTCCACCTGCAATCAAGATCAATGACACAGAGATCAAGTCAGTCAACAAGTTTTGCTACCTGGGCAGCACCCTATGCAGCAACGGAGCCCTTGATGCAGAAGTGACGCTGCACATCGCCGAGGCCAGCTCCGCCTTTGGCAAACTCAACAACAGGCTGTGAAACAGCAAAGGCATCAGGCTCAGCACCAAAATCAAATCCTACAAAGCTGTTGTTCTGACCACCTTGTACTGCTGTGAAACATGGACGACGTATTGCCGTCACATTCAACAACTTGAGCAGTTTCACCAGAGATGCCTACAAAAGATCCTTGGCATAAAGTGGCAAGACAGGGTCTCCAACCTCCTGGTCTTAGAGAGGAGCTGCCTGCCCAGCATCGAAAGCCTGCTGACCCATTGCCAGCTACGCTGGACAGGACACATTGTCCGCATGACAGATAGCAGGATCAAAAAGATGCTCTTGTATGGCCAGCTGAAGGAAGGCCACCGCGAACTTGGAAGACCCTCCAAGCGCTTCAAGGACACCTTGAAGACAAACCTCAAAGCCTGTGACATAGACATCACTTCCTGGGAAACTGATGCCATTAACCGCTGTTGCTGGAGGATGCTGTGCTCAAGTGGCATAAAGACGTTTGAAAACAAGAGAACACTGGCCATTAAGGAGAAGCGTGAGTGAAGGAAGCAGGGCTCAGCTTCTGGAGACGTTTTCCCTTGCAACACCTGTGGGAAGAATCCAGAATCGGCCTCTTCTCCCATATGAGGACACACACTGACAGATAAGCCTGCCTGCCTACTCATCCGTTGAACCGACGGGAGACTCCATCACCCCAAATTTGGAATTCTTTGCAATGGTCCCTCAGAAACGCTCCTGATCTCCAGACCTTCAAGTCAGATCTGAAAACACACCTTTTCCACAAACATTTCTGTACTCAGTACGATGGTAGTCCAAAGTCCGTTCGCCACATGGAGTTTTATGACAGAGATATTTATACTCACGTAAACCTCTTTTAGTGCAGTTGATATATTTAATGTGTCTGGGCGCGCGCCCGTGCGTGCATGTGTGTGTGTGTGTGTGTGTGTGTGTGTGTGTGTGTGTGCCTGCGAGTGTGAGTGTGCGCACGCTTGTATGTGTGTGTCTAAAAAATGTGTGTTCTTAAGGAATGTATTTCTTTTTAAGCATTATTTACTTGATAATTTTATTGTTTGGTGGATCATGCTTTTTTATTCATTCTGTGAATGCACTGGATTGAGCTGTTGTAATGTTTTATGTTATGTTCCTATCTGTGATGATACATCGATGATGTAAGGCGCTTTGAGCACCATTAGTACTGGATATCGCACCATAGAAAAGTTATGAATTTAAGCTTATCTATATCTGTCTGTAATGTATCTTTATGGCTGCTCAGGTTATAAATTTTAGTGTCATCCGCAAAGATTTTGCATGGGCTGATAACCATGTCAGGTAGGTCATTAATATTGTAATGAGAATGGGGCTGACTACACTTCCCTCAGGGATACCGCTTAAAACTTTGTTTTCTGAAAATTATGTATTCCCAACTCTAACACCTTGTGTTCTATTTTTGAGAAACTGGACACCCATGCTAATACAGCTCCAGGTATTCCATATGATTGGATCTTTGCAAGGAGCCAAATATGTGGAACAGAGTCAAAACCTGCCTTATTAGGGTTTAGATTCTTAAGTTTATTCTCAACAGCTTTTGGAATTTCATTCAATGCAACACCATCGGATCTTGTAGCAGGGGGCTGATGCCTGTGGTCATATTCAATTTGCTTCTAACATATTTCCAGAAACACTTTGGGTTGCTTTTACAATTTTGAGCTATTTTCTTTCCGTGTACCCTTTTAGTTTTCCTCATCTTCTTTGTGCACTGATTGTGCAGTTTAATGTAAAACTGATAGTCATTACCATCTTGAGTGGTCTCTCACAAGCACGATATTTCTTTCTTCTTTTTTTTTTTAATCTTTTAAACAATGCTTTGTTCATCCTATTGTGGTGCTACTTTGACAATGCCGCTTAACCTTCTTTTAGTTATACTGGCCTCTGTGGTGCATAAAGTCTGTTTTTCAATATATGACGAACATTCTTCCACTGTGGCATCATATTTTTCAATAGGGCTCCAGTTAATACTGCTGAGGTCTTTCCTGATATTATCATAGTTAACTTCACCAAAGTCGTATTGAGTACTTGTTCTGTTGTTTTAATTTTTCATATACAAGTCAAAAATGAGAATGTCGTAACCAGCCGCCATGGCGAAGTGGTTAGCGTCGCGGACTGACGGCTGGAAGGACGCGGGTTCGAATCCCAGCGGCGGTGGGTTTTTCGGCCCGTGGCCGGCTCCTACCCAGAGTTGAGTGTGCTGTGGGCTTAAATGGGGAGACTGGGACCACACAGTCGAGTGTCATCCACTTAAAGGATGCGTCTTTGGGTGTGTTGCTCAAATTACCTGACCAACACTGCAAGTGTCTGTATCTCTTGGGCCTGGTTAACGCCGGGATATCATTATGACAGGAAGCGTAGAGTACAGCCTTGTCACACAGTCCCAAACCAAAATGGACCTCCATAGCAACATCGTCATCATCACTGTCATCCTCCTCCTCCTTCATCGTCATCAATAGAAACAAAATAGTCTCAAAGTCTGTGGCCTTTCATGCCCTGCTCTCATGGTGACCTCAGTTTCGATACCCCTCCACTTCCGTGCTTGGGGTGAGTCCTGTCAATGTCGTCAGTGTCGGCAGATTCATGGAGGGCTGTTGTTTGAGGGACATGGTGGCGGTCTCCACTCTGGGAGGGACGCTCACTCAGTCTGGCTCCGCGACTAAGCCATTATTGTCGTTAGTAGGGGGCTTAGTAGGTGGTGTCCTAAGTATGTTAAAACAGAACAGGCACCACTGAACACCACCGAAGTGCAGGGTCTCCTCTGGTGTGTGGCCTCCTGGCGACCTAACATCGATGGTTCCCTGTGGACTGCCGACGCTGGAACTACGACGGACGAACCCGGGTGTGGCCGTGTATGGGGGAATCTAAATGAGCGGCGTGGGAGTAATGCCACTGAAACGGTGCAGATGGTGGGGCAGCAAAAAAAAAAAAAAGAGAGAACGTCATAGTCATTCTTTCCAAGAGGACTGTAATGTTCTATAACCGATATTAGATCTTCTGAACTGACAAATATTAAATCTTCTCTCGTAGGTCTTTGTCCCTCTCAACGCCTTGTGGGTTTTTCAACACATTGCATTAGACATGCCTCTCTGACAGCCTCCACAAAATCAGTCGTCTTTGCTTGAGCAGCTGGTTGTCCAGTCTATTTTAGGGAAACTGAAGTCCCCATGATGCAGATATTGTCATACTTGATTTCATTAACTCCAGCAGTTTATCATGATTTCATCAGTTGTAATGGAGCTCTTTTATATAACACCAAGGGTCCTTTTTCCAGAATCACCTGAGACCTGGCACCAAACACTCTCCTGAAATGATGTATCACTTAGTAAGTTTTCTGGTTGGGCATTAAGGTTATCTCGAAAGTAGAGTGCTACTCCATGCAATGGCTTTGTATTCTTTTTTTAAAAAAAAGTCAAAATCTAGGGTGTGATATTCAGTTAAATTTATTTCCTTTTGGTTTTTTGCTTGTGCTTTCTGTCAATGCCACAACATTCGCCTTCCTTTCTTCTATGAGTGCTAACGATTCATCCTTGTCGTTTAGAAAACTATAGATTATGTGAATATGTACTAACAGCAGCTGAGAAAGGAAAATTGATGTTTTAAAACCATTTACATTATAACCCTGCTGACAGCTCAGTCACTCTGCAGGCTGGTCGGCTGGTGAGGCCACCTCTGCAGCTTTTTGTGAAGGAGCAGAACCATTCCTTCCACCAGCGATGTTCAACAGTCTTTTAACAATCTGACCATTTCTGATTATAAGGTCAGTTTCTTCTGCTGTGATGCGATCTTTCACTGTCTGCCTTAGCTCTTTGTGTTTCTGCCTCTGAAAGGGGGTATGGTCTGGGTTGAAGTAGAGTCTATCTTCTTGTCTTTTCTTGTCTTCGTTCAGTTTGTAATAGTTCTTCAATATTTTGACTTGGGGTCTCTCTTTTACTTTGAATTTCAAAAGTCTTGGTCGGTCTTGTCTGCGTCCCTATCTTGTGATATAAAGGATTTCTGTTTTGGTCAATACTGGGTCCATTTTAGTCAGTATTTTTTTCAGGTTTGTGGTGTCGTCTGTGTGTGTGTGTGTGTGTGTGTGTGTGTGTGTTTCCCCATCACTTTCTTTCAAACCCACCAGCATCACAATACATTTCCTTTTTTTCAATTTATCCTCTTTCGTCCAAGGCTTCAGTCAGTTTCGTTTACACCATCTTTTCGATCTTTTCATTCAGACGTTTGCCCATGTGTTCTGATTCTATTTTGCCAGTTTTTACTTGCATTTTCTGCATCACTCTGATCAAGTGGTCAATTTTGGCTTCAGTTTCAGTTTTCCTTTCACAATGTTCTGCTTGGCACTTCTCACTGTTCCACCGAATACAACTGCCAGGACATTCAACCGGGAAATCAAACGGTTTCTTTGCTAAGTGTGAGCAGCTGAAATGGGCCCACCGTTTACAGCCAAAATACCCAATACAGATGTGGTCTTCGATGGCTGCATCGAGCATGAGGCACATGTACTCTGGACCCAATCTTTCTTGTGTTTTATTTTGGGTTCTAAATGGTGGATCATTTGTCAATGGCGAGCATGGTTTTTTGCCTGTTTGCTAACCTCTTCAATGAGAGTTTTTTTAGAATTTGGTGGAGGCAATTCTCAAAATATGTGAAAACAGAAAGGTGGAAGAATAACAAAAATAGCTGCTTACCTTGTTAACGTCTGCGTAAACAACAGAAAATAAACATGCACATTGTGTTAATTTGTTTCCTGAGGCAAAACTGGGGAAGAAAATGCATGAATGTAATTGCATGCATGTGTACACACCACAAACATACCTATGAATGCATGCACATATGCATGCATGAGCATACATCCACACACATACACACTGACTCATACTTACACAAGCGCAAGTGCACATACATACACACACGCATGTATGCACACACAAGTGACATAACCCTTTTTGTCTTCCCGTACTTGAAACTATTCCCAGTACTCTATAGAATAACAGAAAATGTTACTTTGGGTAAAGCAGCGATGAATTCATGGACATTGGCAGCCCGTGCAGCAGCGATGATTTCATCCATTGACACCACTCGCTCGTTATCGCCATATGCAATGTTTTCTGCCAAGCTCCGGTCAAACAGTACTGGCTCCTGGGAGACAATGCCTATTTGTGCTCTCAGGTGCTGCAGGTTCAGCTCTTTCAAACTGTATCCACCTAACGTCTGCAACAATGAAAGCAACAATGTTTTTTAACTGCTTAAAGCAGACAATCAAGCATTTTGATTTTGAATTCAAATTTGAGAAAACAAATCACATGTAAAAAATCATATGTTACAACTCTTCCAATCGCTCCTGTCAGGTCCATGAAGTAGAAGAAAGAATTTACAGTCAGTGACACTAAACTTTGGATTGGCAACTCACTTTAGGTTAAATCATTCATCTGGACCTGAAAATCCCGAGAAGTCCAACTCATAAGTGTCAGACAAAAACAACGAAAATATCAGAGCCTCTGTAGAAATTCCGGGTGTTGCTCCCTGAGGACTGGTGTCGTCTTTCGGAGTTAATGTTGGAATCTGCCGTCATGGAGTCATCTGCGCCCAACACTATTCAGTCTTTGGTCTTTTAGACATGCAGACCATTGACTTGATGATTTCCAGTATGAAGGCAGTCCTACGATTTCCTTTTTTTGTCAGCAAGTGCAACAGCTTTCAATTCGAAATCAGCATTACATGCTATTTGCTTGGTCTTCGGTATGATTTACGGTTTAACAAGAAACTCTTACTGTGACTGTCATATCGGGACTGAAAGTTCAAGTGTAACTAATGTGGAACTGAAAGAACTCTGCGAGCTGTCTGAGTGACTGTCTGCTGTGTGAGTTTTGAAGTCCAGAAACAAGTGAGTTGTTGTCAGTTTGTTGTGTCCAATGTGCCCATGCTATATTTGAATTGTGTCCATGGTTTGCAAACAGATAAGGCGCAATCAACAGATAAGTGCTGGTGTCAGAATTGGTAAAATATGTGTGCCATGTAGGCCAGAAATTACAGCACTAGTTAACCAAACATTTCCTCAAGAAAGTGAAGCAGACTCACCACAGATCCCTCTTCAGCATCATAGAAGCGTTCAATCAACTGCACTGTGGTACTTTTGCCACAGCCACTGGAACCCACCAGAGCTACTGTCTGCCCTTGCTGCACAGTGATGTTCAGCTTCTGCAGGATTTTGGCATCTGGCCGGGATGGGTAATGGAATTCCACATCTTTGAAAACCACTTCGGACCTGAACCCTTTCTGTAAACAGCAAAGATAATTACATTGATAGATAAACTAAACACCAAAATGGGCATTTTTCATGAAACTGGGGTACAGAGAGAGGACTATGCCTTAACCTGTCAACACAGATGTATGTACAGACATAGAAATGTATGCACAGACTGACACTATTGACAGGATACAATTTAACCTTTCTATTCTGTTTCATGCTCAGTGACAACTATTTGTCAAAGGAGATTTTGGTCACAGAGCATAACAGATTGTTTTTCTTTAATCTAAATGCAAACAACGGAACGCAAGTGCAAATAATCTGTACTTTTCAGAATGGAAAATTAACACACTATCCAATCATGATAATTTCATATAATGTAATGATTTTGCAATAGGAAAATTCCTACAATGACGTGGACGGAAATTTCCGTCCTGGGCACATTTTTGCCCACTGAAAAACAAACAAACATGGCTTGGATAAAATATATATTTCTAGACTATAGGTAATCTTTACTTATGGTTTATTTTGTTTTTAATTGTTGATCTTTTCTAACAGACCTCAAAACTTCTTTTTATAATCATTCACACAGTGTCAAATATCGAAGTGTAACTGAATAATTAACTGTTCTTCACATTTCCCTGGCCTGCTACTACAAATCATATTGGGGGAGAGGGATGGATGATGAGGGATGTAGGGGGCATACATTGGCACCTTTCCTGATCCACTTACACTTTGTGTGTTCTGCAAATAAAATAATAAATTGTCACGCCATATTCTCTTCAAAGTTTTGACCCAATGCACACTAAAGTTGACTACTAGCAAAACTCACTGAACCATCTAGTGGTGGCTGTGTCCACAGATAAACAAAGGGATGACATTTGATATTTGTAAAGACCTGTCTTCTCCTTCATCTGCATTCAATGAGCAAGCTTTTACATGTTGGTCGTTTATACCCCACTATTTAAGGGTGTCAACAATGGATGAAACAATTTACTTACAGGCAACCTTCTGCCCTCTGTCGACTGGCTGTTGATGCTGGGTACACTGTCAAGGAGCTTGATGATGTGTTGGGCAGACACCTTAGCTTTGCCGGCATCTGGGGCAAAGGCTCTGGCATTTCCTAAAGCCATGGCACCAAACACGATGGCTCCAAACACTCTGAAGAAACAGAGCATGGAAAGTGAAAACAATGGCCCCTAAACTTGTTGACGTATATATAATGTATGTCTGTATGCCAAAAAATTGTAACAACACAGATGAGTGAAACAGAAGAGTTTAACAGTGTTCCAAGACAGAATGACAACCAAAGTGAAGACCTTTGTAACCCTGAACATCCATCCTTGTTTTGTATTCTATTATTAGTTTACCCATATGGCTATATATTTCACTTCTATATCTTCTATTGATTTGGGAATTTAAACAGGTGATCACTGTCTGTGTTGGTGTTTGACATAAATTCACTTTTGTACAAGGGAAAATGTAACTTTTAGAATAAGATATTACTGAGTTTTTAATGCAATGTAATACTTTATTGATGTTGCAAAAAAAAAGAAACCTACTGGATTTCAACAATTCTAAGAAATAATACATTACATGTAAACTGAAAGAAAACACAATCTTTAAATATGCATGGAAATTTAGGGTTGAACTCACTTTGACTTCCTGTTTGGGTATAGATGCAAAATGTTCAAAAGATTCAGATCAGAATTACTTTTGAAAGGAAAAAAACGAGCGATTTAGATCAGAAACAGACTCTTTTAAAAAAGAAAAAAAAGAAATGTAAGCATGCATAATGCCCTCAACTCACAGGAAAACATCCTCAAAGGTCATCTCTGACTCCTCGATGAGATGGGCACCCATCACAAAAGTTGATGCGTACACAAAATAAATGCAACCCTGGGAGAAGCCGAAGGCAAAGCCCACAATATGCCCTTTCTTCAGTGCAGCGTTGTAAGGGCCTCTCAGATGTTCCATGAAACGCTCATGCATCGTTATTTCTCTGCCAAGAGCCACGACTGTACGCATGTTCTCAATGGCTTCTGTGGCTGTCTATTGAAACAAAGAAATCATAAAAAAATGATAACTGCTTCTGATACTAAGAAAAATAATTCCCGACAGAGAATCATTGACACCTATGCCTTCATGGGCATATTGTTAAATGCAAAACAATATCAAGGTAGGTTTTTTGGGGGGAAATGTGCAAAATAAACCCACCAAACAAACAAAAATCAAAACAAAAACAACTTATTTGAGAAAGAAATTTATATCCTTATTCTTTACAACCCAGCCCATAAAAATCCTAACGCATGGTCAAAAATACTGCAACAAATAAAACTACACCAACAATCAAACTATCCCAACAAACTACCACAAAAAACAAACAAGACAACCACATTGAAAAAAACTACGGTAACAAACTAACAACACTATCCAAACGAACAAAAAGCACTACCACAACAAACAAATAAAACTACGGCAACCACACACTAAACTACCCCAACAAAACTACACCAACAAACTTAATATCATAACAAGACCAGATAACTACCTCAACAAACTACCCCATAAACAAAACTTCCCGAAAAACAATAAGAACAACCCCCAACAAACACAACTAACCCAAGAAATAAAACTACCACCAAAACGAACCAAGAATATTACCCTAACAAATCAACAATGATAACTATCCCAACAACAAAACTACCCAAAGAAAACACCCCAACAAATAAAAAATATTCCAACAACAAACAAATACAACTCCAAACTAACTATGTCAAATCTGAAAAAAAAAAAATTACATGAAAAAGGAAAATAAACTAGTATCATAATTACATTTATTTTAACCTCTTCAGTGGTGGGCATGATTTTAGCTTGTGCTACCTATCTGCCAAGCGGTTTTCAGTTGCTGAAAAACAATTCTAGCACGCAAACTACTGCAAGAAAATATACTTAATCATTATTTTTATGAAAGAAAAGCTAACAGTCTATCAATTCATGATAGTTTGATGCATACTCAACACATTGGTTAGCTATGGGTGAATCATAAAGATAAATAATGTTCACATACGATCTGAATATACATTACAGACTGTTTGTAGCATTGTAGTTTAGTTTTTTCAAGAGAAGTTGAAATCACACACACACACACACACACACACACACACATATATATATATATATATATATATAAAACTGTGTCCTTCACCTGCTGTACCTGCTTGTGCCATGCCAGCTCACTTCATGCTCACTTTCAGACAACATCAAAGAGTTAACAGTGACCCAGTTGGCATGCAGTACAGAGGGAGGGGGTTAGTACTGTTAAGAATTTTGCCAGCAGGTGATAGCTGATCCCTGTCTTTGATCAACGCGTGCATGGTTTTGGAAAATAACACTGGTCCAGTAATTCATCCAATGCACAATGTTGTTCAGTCCCCTTCATCACTCTCTCCCTCCCTTCCTGTCCTGAATAAGCAGATGGTTTCTCTTCGAGTTCAACTCTGTGTCAGCCACTGAGCTTTTCGTGGCCTTCTGTTCTGCTCTTCTTAGTTCAACATGCAGCTCTACTACGACCCCTACCCTCACTCTCATTCTCACCAAGCGAACCATCTGACAAGATCTTGTCACCACAGGCACTAACATCATCGTCTTCAATGGCTTGTTAAGCTTCTGCAATATTTTGTGTGACAAATCACAAAGTGTTTTTTTCAACACACTGCTGTTTTGAAGCCACTAATTTCAGGTTGTCTCTCATCGTCCGCCATTTTGAAAGCATTGTCCTAAATTTCTTAGATGTATACTAACAATAACATCCAGTACACAAAGCGTGATCAGTTGTTTTTCCTCACAGATAATGAAACTTGCAAGCTTTCTGACTGGTGACTATTGGGACACATCAACTGTAAAATAAAACTGAAATCTTTGGCTACATTCACAAAAAATCCCAGCACGTGACCTGGAATTGTGCGCACATCATTTTGCACTTTCCCACCACTGGCAGCCAGCAACACGTGTTCACACTAGCCACCATCCATCCTCAGCTAGCATTCTGCGAAACAAGACAGATGAGACGGATGGCTGGTCCAAGGGACAGAACTCTTCAATGATACCAGTAGTGGGAATCTGAATCCAAATAATGTTTCTTTCATTTGAATAGCATCATAGCTGACGGCAACTGGCTGTGCCTGACTCACTGAGCTGAATGGGATGAAGTGGCAGCCGCAGTAATATAAACAGGCAGCCAGTTCTCCATCTTGTTAGAGGCTGGCAGCGTACATTTCACTGCTGGACAGTAGTAGAGTGTAGACATTTTCAGCAAAATATTTAATCGCTGTTTGGCAATAAACTGCGATAGTTGGTATGGGACAGAGTACTATTTGTTAAGAAAAAAAAAAGGGGGGGCTGAGGGGTGGATCAAACAAACGATCTTTTATTTTTGACATCTTTCTCTCTCTTAATCTTGACCATAATAATAATAATGATAATGACTAATAATAATATTTATAATATTAATGATGTTGACAATGATAATAGCAACAACTGATGATGATAACGACAACAACAGCAGCAATAACAATAATAATAATAATAATAAAAGCAACAAATAGTTGTCTCAGACAGTATCAGTATCAGTAGGTCAAGGAGGCATCACTGCGTTTGGATAAATCCATATATGCTACACCACATCTGCCAAGCAGATGCCTGACCAGCAATGTAACCCAACACACTTTGTCAGACCTTGAGAAAAAAAAGAAAAAGTTAAGAAGTAAATTAATATTAAAACTTAGATATAATGATCAGAATAATAGTAAAATGATTATGAAAATGAAAATAGAAAAAAAAAAATGATAATGATAAATAAGGATGAAACAAAATGAAATGAACAAATGAATGAATAATTTAAAAATAAACTAAATAGATAAATAAATAAGAAATTTAAAAAAATTAAAATTCTTTTTTTATATATAAAAAACAACTTTGTCTTCGACAAAGTTCATGTAGCAAATCGTACACTTAAGTCGACAAATTCTGCCCATCAATAGAAAGACAGGCAAAGAACTGTGCATAAATGGGTGTAAAAGGAAAGAAAATGAAAGAAGACTTTAAAAAAAATTTTTTTTTAAAGTCAGAAAAAGAAGGGGAAAAAAAGAAAATGAAAGAAAAAAGAAAGACAGAAAACAAAGTAGAGGGGAAAAAAAGAAAGTGGGAAAAACAGGAGGTTGGAGGCCTCACAATGGACACCAAAAAAACAGCATCAGTGTGTGTGTGTGACAAAAAAAAAAAAAGGAAAAAAAAAAGAAGTGGGAAAAATTAGCTAGGAGGTTGGAGGTCCCACAAAAAAACAACAATAAACAAAAACAACAACAACAAAACAAACAAGAAAAAAACAGCCAAAAACATTGTGTGTATGTGTGTGTGTGTGTGTGTGTGTGTGTGTGTGTGTGTGTGTGTGTGTGTGCCATCACCTTTATCTCATTTTCTTTCTTTGCCCCCCTCCCTCCTTAAGTTTTCGTAGCAGTTGACATTTTAGAGCTGAGTAGCCTTTTTTTTCTTTTTTTTGCTGCCCCATTCATCTGCACCATTTCAGTGGCATTACTCCCACGCCGCTCATTTAGATTCTCCCATACATGGCCACACCCGGGTTCATCCGTCACAGTTCCAGCGTCGGCAGTCCACAGGGAACCATCAATGTTAGTTCGCCAGGAGGCCACACACCAGAGGAGACCCTGCACTGCTGCTGAGTCACTTTGGTGGTGTTCAGTGGTGCCTGTTCTGTTTTAACGTACTTAGGACACCACCTACTAAGCCCCCTACTAACGACAATAATGACTTAGTCACGGAGCCAGACTGAGTGAGTGTCCCTCCCAGAGTGAAGACCGCCACCACGTCCCTCAAACAACAGCCCCCCATGAATCTGCCGACACTGACGACATCGACAGGACTCACCCCAAGCACGGAAGTGGAGGGGTATCGAAACTGGGGTCACCATGAGAGCAGGGCATGAAAGGCCACAGACTTTGAGACTATTTTGTTTATATTGATGACGATGAAGGAAGAGGAGGATGACAATGATGATGACAATGTTGCTATGGAGGTCCATTTTGGTTTGGGACTGCGTGACAAGGCTTGTACTCTACGCTTCCTGTCATAATATCCCGGCGTTAACCAGGCCCGAGAGATACAGACACTTGCAGTGTTGGTCAGGTAATTAGAGCAACACACCCAAAGACGCATCCTTGAAGTGGATGACACTCGACTGTGTGGTCCCAGTCTCACCATTTAAGCCCACAGCACACTCAACTCTGGGTAGGAGCCGGCCACAGGCCAAAAAAACCACCTCCACTGGGATTTGAACCTGCGTCCTCCCAGCCGTCAGTCAGGCGACGCTAACCACTTCGCCACGGCGGCTGGTGAGTAGCCTTTGTGTGTGTGTGTGTGTGTGTGTGTGTGTGTGTCTCTCTCTCTCCCTCTCTCTCTTGTCCAGTTGTTTGGAGACATTAAAACCAAGGTAATTTTCAGGCACAACAGATTTGTCAGCTTAATTAGAGAGACTCAGAGAGAGAGGGAGAGGTGCGCACGGCAGGCAGTAGCCTCCAGCAAGAAGGCAGCCTGCTAGTGCATGGCCGGCCTCCCTTCTTCCCCTCCATACTATTGAGCTCGATGGTCTGACTGAAGTGTGTTGCTGCGTTAGGCATGGTGACGGTAACTCACTGGCAGCAACTGGCTGGGCTTAAAGTGAACGTAGCCATAAGAGAGAAGAGTTCCTCAAAAACCAGGTATATGGCTATCATGCCATTGATCTTCTCACACAAAAAATGATAGAGGGACTTGAGTCTAACATGGAAGGTACAGCACAATCTGCTACTAATAAAATGAATATTCGCATCATTTCCAAACCAACAGTGCTCGGATTTCTTCAAAGTGGAACAGAGCCTCTCTGGGCCTTCCAAAATACAGTAGACAGAACAACATACTAGACAATAACCTCATGGCCTCGAGTTCTTTTCCTCAAACTCTACCAGCAAATCTGTGGCAGTATGTGAGTGCATAAACACATGTGCATGTATGCCACGGGAGCTGGTGTGTGTGGGTGTGCGTGGGGGGGGAGGGCAGGGGGTGCAGGGGGGGGGGGTTATCTTGTAACTGGGGTATGTATTGGTGTGTTAGTGTACATATATGTGTGTAGAGGGGGGGAATTTGTGTATGCAAGTGTGTGTGTAGACCATGGGAGCTATGTGCAAGCATAGCCGTACAAATGCATTTTCTCTTTTTGTGGGATCAATATCTTATGCGCGTATTTGCGTATGTATGTATTCATGTGCATTTGTGTGTTCGTATACATGTGTGTGCATGCGAGTAATGCATTATGTATTTGTGAAACATACATATTTATGCCTGAGAGAGAGAGAGAGAGTGTGTGTGTGTTCTGGTGTATGTGTTTGTGTGTGTGTGCATTTGTACACTTTTGTCAGTGTATGCACATAATTGGGGGTGTCCAGTTTTGTTTATCGCCTTTTTTAAATGTTAATGTTTTATACAAACCTAGCCTAGGCTCTCAAGGCCTGATCACCGTGTTGGGTTTATGCAGGCATCAACGCATCAAACTATTTTTTGCAATACAGCTGATGCAGCGTAGTGTACTGTACAAATGACATGACACACTTGACCATACTGACCTTTCCAGCTTCTTCGAGTGCAGTCTTGTTGCTACCAGCCACACCCGCTAAAATGCGGAATTGCAGGAATCCACAAAGGATGATCACTGGCAAGAACACAACGACGACCAAGGTGAGTTGCCAGCCATAAATGGTAGCAATGATGACACCAGTTCCAATGTTGGCAATATTCATGATGAACATACCCAGTTGAGATCCTGTCGCCTGAAATCAAGAATATTTTTAATCAGCTGTTCCAGTACGGACTACTAAATGTATCCACTACATAACAAATGTTATGCACTTCACATGCTAAAGTTTGGCCATTGTATGCATCATTTTTCACCCAAACAGCATTGGTATGAGTCAATTTAAATGATGGGAACAACATATATATATGATTAAATACAAATATCAATTATCTATTTGGTAAATACATTAAAACTAAACACACACACACACACACACACACACACACACACACATTCATATACACACACTCATATGCAAGC
Organism: Babylonia areolata; assembly: GCF_041734735.1. Classification (NCBI taxonomy): domain Eukaryota; kingdom Metazoa; phylum Mollusca; class Gastropoda; order Neogastropoda; family Buccinidae; genus Babylonia; species Babylonia areolata. Next base: position 53,141,086 of record NC_134877.1, read on the forward strand.
ACACACACACACACACACACACACACACACGCACACCCATTATTGTGTGTGAGCACATGCACTCATACACTTCGTTCATACACTTAGACTTCAGGCAACTAACATGTTTAACACATTCAGTGCCATGAATATTTTGTGGATGTTTCTGTCAGCATTCTGAATCTGGGCTATTTTTTTTAAATATTCTGATTGTATGTATGTATGTATGTATAGATATAGATGTATATATACATACACACACACACACACATATACAATACATATTTTTGTATACATACAAACACAAACACATATATAGATAGACAGATAGATATACATATATATATATGTAGATACACACACACACATACATATATATATTAGATAAGTATTCAGTCATTTCAAAGTGAAGATAATACTTTTTGTACAACAAAAGGTCTATTTCTTCCCCCACAGAATGACAACCGAAACAAATATAAACAAAATACAGCTGGAGCAGACATGCTTGTTGTCAATGTATATCCACAGATGAAAATAAAACTGGTTATAAGGTTTTGGTAACAATCACAACTCAAGCACACATGTAAGTGAATAACCGTTCCGTCAGTGACAAACAAGTCCTCAATCTTACTGTATACTAAAAAAAACTGCTCAGTCAAGCTTTGTGACACCAAAGACCTTTCCCTCAGAGAGGAACATGATCTTTCAAAACACTAAGTCCATGCTGTACATGTGCTTACAAAAAGTCTGCTGTGCATGCCAGTTTGCTTCTTCTGTGAACAAGTCCGTCATCTGATCAGTGACAAAAAGCATGAAAAAAAACAGACACATTTCCCATCTTTTGCACTTTCAAACTTGGGTTTCATGGAAATCATGGATTGTTGGCTGCTGTCCAAACCACAGTATAATCCGTATCACAAAGGAAATAGTCTTGCACCAAACCAATCCTCATTTATATAATGCAGACACATCAAACTAAGCATTAAAAGTATGTTTATGTCCACTGAACTAATTCCGATGAAGGAAAAATCGGAATACATGTAACAGTGTATAATGTCAGTGGACATCTTCTATGAACAGGTGAAACATTTTGGTGTATGATAACAGCTGACATCTTACTGGCACAGAACGGGTTAATAGACACTGGAGCTGAGCTACTTTTCTGTCATTGCTCAGGTACCAGAAAATCTCCATAATCTGGTCTTGAACTGCAACTCACATGAGTTCACACACACATATAAACACAATTTAAAAAATCTTTTTAAAAATTAATATATTACACAAACTATTATCTCTTTTTTCCCCTTTAAATGCCAGTTTATCATCATTATTGCCAAATTAACTATAGCACAATTCAATATTCTGAAATAGTAAATCTGGTAACAAAACAAGAACAAAAATTGAAGACAAACAAAAAGTTACATACTCCTTGTACAAGAGAAGCATCTGTAGCCAGCCTGGTAGTTAATGCACCAGTGGTGTTGCTTTTGTCATCATAGAATGAGATTTCCTGAAATAATAAACACACAGAATAAACATCACTCAGAGCAAATGGAATCGTGCTGTTTATAGAGCAGCCACTTCGGGGCTGATTTAGAACAAATGCGAAGTTTTAAACTGTCATCATGTCATTATAAAGCGAAGTCCCCCACGACCCCCACCCGAACTACCCCCTCCGAGCATAAACATCTTGATAAGTGTCAACAATGAGGTTTTTATGAGCAAAGCTACATATTTTACATGGCTGCTATTTTGTTTCCTGTGTTTAATCATTTTGTGCATGAATGCAAGCGAGTATCGACTGTGCATATGAGCGCAGATGTGTGTGTGTGTTTGTGTGTGTGTTCTTTCTTTAGTTTAACGTCTTTTCATAGTTAATTGATATTATTAGACAGGGTAAAAATGCAATGCACGTCTGTGTGTGTGTGTGTGTGTGTGTTTCTGTGTCTGTGTGTGATTGTGTGTGAGATTGGGCTCGTGTGTGTGTGTATAAAAGCAGACATCTATAACAGTCTGCTGTCAATCTGGTTTTACTTAAGTACCACCGGTAACGACTGGTCAGCAGCACAACATTGCACATATCATACTGCACAATATTACACACCATTCACCATTGTCCCACACCATCTTATTTTCTGTGTCACAGCTCTCGAATGTATGAGTTCCATCACCTCAACTGATTCTTACCAGAATGATATTGTATATATTTTTTTCACTTCTATCCATTTACTTGTGTATGCCATGGCAAATTATATATATATCTGTGTGTATGTGTGTTTGTGTGTGTATGTGTGCATAGGTGTGTGTGTGTGTGTGTCTTTTTTGTCTTTTTAATCGTTTTTTTAAGCCATGTGCTTCTAGAAATATTAACAACAACATCACATTTTGTTCATATATAAAAGATAGAGTCACTGCTTTTAATCAACCACTTCTACAGCAGAACCAAACACTGCCAAACATTTTGTCTTAAAGAGTGTAGGCTATATCATCATAACGTTTCTTTTCTAAATCCACCAGTACTTTCTTACCTGATGCAACATGGCTCGGAAGGTCAAATCACGAACTCTCACTGTCAGGTTTTCTCCAGACACAGCAAAGAAGTAGGACTGGAAAGAGACAGACACACAAGCTGGATGACATGTGTCTTATAAGACAGGTGGGTGACATGCATATCTTATGAGACAGCTGGGTGACATTTGAATCTTATAAGACATCTGGATGACATGGAGACAGCTGAATGAGAAGCATATCTTATAAAGCAGCTGGGTGACATGTGAAGACAGATGGATGACAAGTGTATCTTACAAGCCAGCTGGGTGACACGTGTATCTTGAAAGACAGTTGGGTGACATATGAAGACCGCTGGGTGATGTATGTTTCTCTTATAAGACAGATGAATGAAAACGTATATTTATAAGACTGCTGGGTGACATGTGAAGACATACAGATTACTTGTGTATTTTGAAAGGCAGCTGGGTGAAATGTGTATCTTATAAGACGACTGGATGATGTGTACCTTTTGAGACTGCTGGGAGACGCGCATCTTATATAAGACAGCTGGATGGCATGTGTGTCTTACAAGACAGCTAGGTGAGATGTTTATCTTGAAAGACAGTTGGGTGACATATGAAGACAGCTGGGTGACATGTATAAGACAGCTGACTGACGTGTGAAGACAGCTGGTTGACGTGTATGCTTTAAGACAGTTGTATGCTTTAAGACAGTTGCGTGACGTGTGTTAGAAGACAGCTGGGTGACATGTATCTTGTAAGAAAGCTGGGAGATGTGTATAAGGCAGCTGGGTGGCATGTGTCTGTTGCAAGACAGCTGGATGACAGGTATCTTGCTAGACAGCTGAATGGCATGTGTATAACTGCACATCCCATCCCATCAGCTCCATTCTTCTTCCGATACTTGTCTGCTTCGCATCCCCTCTGTCAGAACAAAGTCCTTCAGTCAGTGTTCTTTCTTTTTTCTTGGACCAACTGGCAACTCCCTGTCCATTTCAGTCAAGTCTTTCCTGAAAACCCATTCTTTCAAACTAATGAAGAAACCACCACCCAACCCCACTGTTCTCATTATGTACTTCTCATCTGTGTGTGTGTGTGTGTGTGTGTGTGTGTGTGTGTGTGTGTGTTTATATGCGCGCATGCATTCTTGGTTCTTGGTTCTTTGTGTGTGTGCATGCATGTGTGTGTGTGTGTGTTTACATGTTTTTTTGTAAAGCATTTACAGTCCTATTTAGAAAACAGGTGTATTATTATTACTTAACATAAATCTGACAAAGTACCAGGACTGTCCTAAGAAAATATTGCAGATCTAGAGACAAAACAAAACAAACAAAAAAAAGACTAAATGAAATAAACTACTTAACTCTCAAACTGATGATCAAAACTGATAACTTTTGACTCTTGTGCATACAAAATATTGCATACATAGTGTTAAGCATTCAATTTTTTGAAAACTTTTCCCCCTTTCATTGAGAATAAGACAAAACACATGTGCATCTCCAGAGGTCATATTTCTGTGACAATTGATGAAAGACCAGTTAGACTAAGAAACTGCTCAGATATGATGCTCATAAATGATGATGCAATGTCGAAAGTAGATGTTAGTATACATACCTGCAAGAACTTTGCTAGAAGAGAGGCAAAAGCAAGCCCGAGCAAGATCAAACAGTAAACCCTGATCTTTTTCTCTTGCTCGTCCTCATCAGTCTCAGCAAACACCTTCAGACAAAAAACTTGTACATTTGAAGATCTTAAGACTATCTTTAACCTGGAAAGATGTCAGTTACTCTCTCTGAATCACATACCAGTTCTGTTGGTATCTGAACGTTTCATGCAGTGAATTGAAATCCAAATGCTTATGCAATGATGCAGACTCATATGTAAATACAAGCAAATTATGAATTCAGAGAGAGAGAGAGACAGTGTGTGTGTGTATGTGTGTGTGTGTGTGTGTGTGTGTGTGTGTGTTTATGCATTAATTAGAGCATATATAGCAGTCAGGTCTGGGGCATAGCCCTTGCTGCTGGTACCATGTAACCCAGTACTACCTACCGCATGTGAAGTCTCCCAACGACGGAACAGGCAGAGGATGAAACCTTTCCCAACGGAAGAGGATGACCAAAGGGCAGGGGGGAGCTCTTATCATTGGCTGGAAGTCCTCCAAGAAGACAGAGCTCCAAAGAAAAAACCTGCACCTGCCGAGGTCGTCCTACACGTGGCAGTATCTGCACCTGTGGGACTGTGAGCATCGGTAGGCGAGAGAGTGGGGAAGGGACTGCACAACTCCTCCTCACTAAAAAAAAAGTCACCTATGCTGGTCAGGCAACCAGGCTAATGTTGGAACGACAAGCTAGCCCTTCAACACCCAGCTTTCCTAAGCCCTGCAGCGATGGAGAAGTGGTGACGGGGACAGGCAGAGGATGCTGCTGGCAGTTCCTAGTCATGACTCTGCACGCAGGTGGCTGTGAGGTGATGGTCGTCCACCGTAGATTGGGGCAGATGCGGCGCCCGTATCCTCCCACAGTGTCAGAGCAGCCCTTTTTAGGGACAGCACTGCTCTCCCCACATGGGGAAGGGGAGATAAAAGGATCCCTAAACAAAACCTGTCTCGCCTAGTACCTAGCAGAAAAAGCACCTACTTGGACATCCAAAACTATCAGTCGAAAACAACAGAAGAAAAGAACCAGGAGTCATGCCCGGACTCTGGGTGCCTGGAATGTTCACACCCTTTTAGACAGAGACGACAGACCAGAAAGGCGCACAGCGCTCATTGCTAGAATGCTTAATCGCTACTAGGTGGACATAGCAGCCCTGATCGAAACCAGGTTTGCCGGTGAAACCCAGCTGGAGGAAGTTGGAGGAGGGTACACCTTCTACTGCATTGGGAAGCCAGATGGCACCCCAAGAACCTCAGGCGTGGGCTTTGCCATACGAACCAAACTTGCACGACAGCTTGACAGCCTTCCACATGCGATAAACGATAGGCTGATGACCCTGCGTCTGAAGCTGTCCAAGGATTGCTTCTCCACAGTCATCAGCTGCTATGCCTCGACGATGACCAACCCTGACATCAAAGAAGCTTTCTACAAGGAGCTCAGCTGCACCATTTCAGTGGTAGACAGAAAGGACAGGCTGATCATCCTTGGGAATTTCAATGCCCGTGTCGGCGTGGACTTCTCCTCATAGCCCAAAGTCCTAGAACAGCACAGCACTGGCAAGTGCAACTCCAACGGACTGCTTTTGCTCTCACTGTGCACACAGCATGGACTGACCATCACCAATACCCTCTTCCAACAAGCGCACAAGTAAAAGAACACATGGATGCACCCCCACTCCAAGCAATGGCACATGCTGGACTATGTGACTGTCCGGCAGAGGGACAGAGGTGATGTTTCCATTACATGCTGCATGAGAGGAGCAGTCTGTTGGTCGGACCATCGCCTGGTATGCAGCAAGATGAACATCAGACTTGCACGCAAGCTCCAACCAGCCAGGCAGAAACCCCCTTGAAAGCTGAACATCCACCGCCTCCCTATCACCAAGGTCGTGCTGCAGCAGCAAATCCAAGCAGCTCTCCAAGAAATTCCTGCATCGACTGATGCAGAAGAGGTATGGAGCACCTTTAGAGATGCTGTGTTCACAGCAGCAGCTGACACACTTGGCTTTGTACAGAGGAGCAACAAAGACAGGTCTGATGAGAACGACTCTCAATTCTCCAAGCTCCTGAACACACTGCATATACGGCATCAGGATCACATTTCCGATAAAGACTGCCAGAGGAAGGAGAACCATGTTCTTGGAAACCAAGCAACTCGTACAGAAGAGGCTGCGTGAGATGAAGAACACCTGGTGGGAGAGAAAGTCCGAAGAGCTTCAGTCCGCTGCTGATGCTCATGACATGAAGACCTTCCATGATGGTCTCCGAGCTGTGTATGGCCCAAGAGTCACAGGATCAACCCCTGTCTGAGCCTTGGACCAGACCACCCTCCTGACAGACAAGAAAGACATCCTTGCCCGCTGGGCAGAGCACTTAACACCCTCCTCAACAGGGACTCATCCGTATCTGACGAGGCAGTTGCAGCCCTCCCACAGCTACCAGTCAATGACTCGCTAGCTGCCTCTCCTACCAAGGCCAAGACCTGGAAGGCCCTGAAGCTGACAACGTCAGGAAAATCATGTGACATGGTGTTTGCCATATGTCAGATGCAAGAGAAGTGCTGTGAGCAAAACAAGGAGCTCCACATGGTCTTTGTAGACTTGATTATGGCCTTCGATACGGTGAACCACTGTGGTCTGTGGAAGATCCTCCTAAAGTTCGGCTGCACAGAGAGCCTAATCCAGCTGATTACGTCATTCCACGATGGCATGCAGGCGAGAATACAGGAAAATACTGACATATCGTATCCGTTCTCTGTGGTAAATGGAGTGAAGCAGGGCTGCATCCTGGCACCCACACTGTTCTCCATTCTATTCTCTGCCATGCTCATTGACGCCTTCCAAGACTGTGACCAGGGCATCTACATTCAGTTTCGCACAGATGGCAAACTTTTCAACTTGTGGCAACTCCACGCCAGGTCCAGGGTGTTTGAGGCACTGTTGAGAGAGTTCCTCTTTGCTGATGACTGCGCGCTTGCTGCACACAACCATGAGGACATGCAGTTCATTATGGACAGGTTCTCAACCTCCTGCAGGCACTTTGGACTCACCATCAGCCTCAGCAAGACCAAGTCCATGTACCAACCAGCTAGCTCACAGAACGCCAGTGCCTGCCTCCTACCTGCAGTCAAGACTGATGACACAGAGATCAAGTCAGTCAACAAGTTTTGCTACCTGGGCAGCACCCTATGCAGCAACGGAGCCCTTGATGCAGAAGTGACGCTGCGCATCGCCAAGGCCACCTCCATCTTTGGCAGACTCAAAAACAGGCTGTGGATCAACAAAGGCATCAGGCTCAGCACCAAGATCAAAACCTACAGAGCTGTTGTGCTGACCACCTTGTTGTACTGCTGTGAAACATGGACAATGTATCACCGTCACATTCAACAACTTGAGCAGTTTTCACCAGACATGCCTACAAAAGATCCTCGGCATAAAGTGGCAAGACAGGGTCTCCAACCTCCAGGTCCTAGAGAGGAGCGGCCTGCCCAGCATCAAAAGCCTGCTGATCCAGTGCCAGCTACGCTGGACAGGACACGTTGTCCGCATGACATATAGCAGGATCAAAAAGATGCTCTTGTATGGCCAGCTGAAGGAAGGCCACCGCGAACTTGGAAGACCCTCCAAGCGCTTCAAGGACACCTTGAAGACAAACCTCAAAGCCTGTAACATAGACATCGCTTCCTGGGAAATTGATGCCCTTGACCGCTGTCGCTGGAGGATCCTGTGCTCTAGTGGCATAAAGACATTTGAAAACAAGAGAACGCTGGCCATTAAGGTGAAGTGTGAGTGAAGGAAGCAGGGCTCAACTTCTGGAGACGTTTTCCCTTGCAACACCTCTGGGAAGTGCTGCGCATCCAGAATCGGCCTCCTCTCCCATATGAGGACACACACCAACAGTTAAGCCTGCATGCCTACTCATCCATCAGTTCGACAGGAGACTCCATCATTAGAGCATATATGTATATGCACATATGTGCATTACTCAGGTTTGTGCATTAATTAGAGCGCTAATTAGACAGTCGCAATAGCCGAGTGGTTAACACATTGGACTTTCAATCTGAGGGTCCCAGGTTCGAATCTTGGTAACAGTGCCTTGTGGGTAAAGGCTGGAGATTTTTTTCGATCTCCCAGGTCAACATATGCGCATACCTGCCAGTGCCTGAACGCCCTTCGTGTGTATAGGCACGCAGAAGATCAAATACGCATGATAAAGATCATGTAATCCATGTCAGCGTTTGGTGGGTTATGGAAACAAGGACACGCCCAGCATGCACACCCCCGAAAACGAAGTATGGCTGGCTGCCTACATGGCGGGGTGAATAAACAAAACGGTCATACATGAAAAGTATTACATGTCTGTCTGAGTGTGTATGTGTGCCTGTCTGAAATCTGATTGAATGACACAGGAAACGAATGATGAGAGCCCAATGGCAGCCGTCAGCTGGCTCTAACCAGGTAGGCAGCCTGTTGTGCAAATGATCCCGAGTTTGTAAAGTGTTTAAGAGTTTGGTCTCCGACCAAGGATAGGCGCTATATAAGTATCCATGTCATCCAAATCTTTCTAGAAAGCCAATGGATTGGCTCAAGTCATATATTAACTAATGAAAACCAAGTGGTGACAACAAAGACAATTCTGTCTCTTGTCTCTCATGTGGACAAAATGCTCTTTCCCTCCCTTCCTATCAGTATACACACTAAACTACTGACCGATATGATCTTGCTAAAGATGACGGCAAAAGATGGCTCTACACCCCCATTGAACATGGCAGCGATGCATCCCAGCAAAATGTACATCCATTCTGGGGCGTTCATCCGCATCAGTCGTGTGAATGGGGCGTTGGGCAGCTCTTCCATTTCATCCTATGAAAAAGGTGTACCGTGTTAGACAACTGTAAATATCCACCAGTAGTATTCATGCACAAAAGAAGTCGACCTCTGAACTGTTTTCAAAAATGAAGGGAAAAGAAGTAGCCCTGGTTAGTTGGAAGAGGTGTATACAAGCAGTCAGAGCCGAGGACTGAATTGTCAGGCTGAGACCTAAAATTACATTTATCATTGTCAAAACAGTCATTCATTAACGTGTGTGCACGAGTAGTGATTTACATATATAAACTGACAACAAGCAAGTCATTCCCAGCTGTAATTTGTTTGTTTCCTTTTCGGATGCCAATTTGTAGATCTTGAAATAAGACTTCTTAAAAGGCAGAAAATTGCTATCTTCACTTTGAAATGCCTGAATTGTTCTCTGCCATTAATATGATTGGAAAAGAGATTCAGAATCCTAGTTCATTTTCCTCCATCACTTCCCAGCAGGAGTTATTTCTTTCACTGCACTGTAATACCTTGTCACTTTTGTATGCCTTTTGCAGTTTTTCACCAGCATCATTAACATTTTTAGGATCCCAAGGTAAGGTACTAATTGCTAATTACTGGTACTTTAAACTGGATGTATATTTCGTTGGTCAATTTACTTGAAAGATTAAGATAGTTGACTGCAATTACCTCCTTCCTTTTTTCATTTGTAAATTACTTAGCCATCCTTATGAATCACAATCGTAGAAACTCCACCCAAAACACCACAGCAAAAGCAGGCGACAATAGCAACTGATGGACCAGCGTGCACCATGGGTGTGACAATGCCCTGGTAAATGGGGCAACAGAGGCAATAGAATGCCATGGTTGCAAGCAATGGTGCCACTGCAGCTGTGCTGAATTGACAGAAGCGCAGTGCAAGTGCTTGAGCGAAGAAGATTTCATGGTTATGCAAAAAATGTAGAGAACCAGAAATGAAGTTATAACTTACAACAAATTTACAACAAGAATGGAAAGTAAACTGGACTGTACTGAATATGCAGATAGAAAAATACAACACTGATGCAAAACATACAGCCTGCAGTGCAGTCCCTTGAAAATAAAACTGTGGACACAGCAGCACAAATGGTGAAATTAAAAGAAAAGGAAAAAAAAAATAGTGGTGTGGCTAACTTGCCAGAAAGTGACAAGAACTCTGTTGAAAGCAAAAGAACAGAACTGGGATCGAGTCAGAAAACTAGTGAAGAAGATTGCTGATGATATGGATACAGATGAAGTGGATGACCTTGGCAGACTTGGCCCTTATAAAATTTATAATTATACAAATGCAAGACCAAGACTGCCTAGACTGACTGTTAGAATTCAACTACCAATTTATGACATGTCTGAATAAAGATACAAAGAGAGGTGGAGCTCAATATAACCTAAATGCCAGTGTACGTGAGGAACTAAATAATGCAGCATTTGTTGAAAGCCTGTGGTGTAGTTGCAAAGGAGCGCATAACGAATCTGTACTTACTGCTTGTATTATGTAAGTCCGAACACAAGAGAAAACACACAAAAGCTCTTTCAACTACTGAGATCAAAAGAAGTAAGTACATTCAGTAAAGTCTGTATTTTCCTGATGTGCAATGGAATGGAGCATGGAGTAGTGAATTAAATAATGAGTTTGCTGAGTCTCTAAGAGATGCTTTCCTTATTGAGAAAGTTACACAACTAACAAGACTCAGGAAACAGCAAATACCTACACTGGATGACTTAATTTTAGTTAATGATGACAAGTTGATATCAGACATTACACATATGGACCCCCTAGGAAAGAGTGATCAAGACATTTTGGTACTTGACTTATATGTGTCAAGAATGTGGAGACCATAATGCGAGACTGAAGTTATGAGACTTGCAGAACATGAACACACAAGGGCTCGCCCTTGAAGAAATGATAGGAGAAATTCTTATAAGCCCATTAGCAACTACAACCCCAACATGCCTTGGAACAAGACAAGGAGACAGTGACAGTGTGATCTACATAGTTCTAACATCTTCAAAATTCAGAGCAGGAATGAGTTTGGATATGCCTCCACATCAAAGCAGTGACCACCTACCTGTAGTTTTCAGTCTACAGAAACCATAAAAAATGCCCTGTATGAAACCGGACAATCCATTTCATTATTAAAACAAAGAGGCAACCATCATCGAAAAATTAAGAAGGAAAAGAAACAAAAGAACGGTGCTGAATCGGAAGCATTCAGCCCCCACAGTGGAAGGCTGACATAGAAAAAGCCTGGATGGAAAAGAATGCTGCTGTCAAACTGTGACGACAAAAAAAGACAGAGCAAAGCCTTCTCCTGACAATGAAATTGAGACAAAAATGAAGAAAAAAACAAAGCTGTTTGAAGTCATAGCTCAAGAAGCAAACAATGACAAGTGGAAACAGTTTTGTGAGGAACTCAGCCATGACACAGCATTGACAGAGTCCTGACAATTTTATCGTCGCATGGAAGGGAAAACTAGCACAACAACAACCCCAGACAGTCATGTTAGATACTGATGGAACCAAGTTAAAGAAAAATGAAGAAAATGGATCCGCTCGGCTCAAAAGGTTCATAAAACAGAGTGGAAAAAACTTAGATGAAAAGAAGGAATATATGGAGGAGTTAAACAAAAGGCCAATGCAGACTGGACCTGATGATGACATCACAATAGATGATTGAATAAAGCAATAGCAAAATATTTATGTATTTAAGTACTTATGTTAAATATATATGTGTAATCAAAACTGAAAATTTTATTAAAAAATATTTTAAAAAAATAAAAATTTAAATAAAAATTAAAAAGCAATAGCAAAATGCAAGAAAGACACTGCTCCTGGCCCAGACAAAGTTTGCTACTCGGATATCAAGGAGCTATCGAAGAAGACAGAAACAAACTTTTCTATGTATATCAAAACAGTTTCCACAATGGACATGTGCCAGAGGACTGGACACCAATCTCCCTAAAACCTATACCAAAAGCAGGGAAGGACCATCGTCAGGTAAGCGGCTGCCGGATCCTAACCATACAAAACATTGCTGGAAAGCTCATGGGACTCATAATAGCCAGGAAACTCGTAAGGGATCTTTAATAGAGGCACATTCTCCCTGCAAATCGAGGTGGGTACAGAACAGGTAAGTGTACATGGGGATATGTGGCATATGAGGCATATGAAGGATTTCAAAGAAAAGAAGAAACATTAGCAGTAGCAACTGACCTGGAAGATGCTTACAATGAAGTCCAGTTTGCGCACCTCCTGGAGCTAATACTAAACTATGGAGCAAGTTTGACACTAACAAGATGGATAGCAGCAGGACTTCAAGAAAGAACGGTTGTCCTACGTCTTGGAGACTGGATGTCTGCACCCTCTAAACATTCCATGGGACTGCCACAAGGATCTCCACTTTCTGCTGTCCTCTACAACGTCTACACGAAAGGCTTTGCAGACCTAAACAAGAAAGGATTTACTCGGGTGCTTACTCTTGCGGATGAAAACCTGGTCTTCAAAAGATGTTCCATAGAGAACTACAGCCGTCCAGAAATAACTGAACAATATTGCCCAATGGTGCAAGGAGGGAGGATCTTCCATCAATCCAATGAAAGCCCAAACATTGCAGTGCACTCTCAACAACAAAACTGCGAGCAAATCACCACCATTTGTCTCATTCGACGGAATTCAGATCGAGAAAACCAACTGTCCATGCTACCTAGGAATACAGTTCGGCAGGATGCTGACCTTCAGAAAATACACTAAAAGCACTGTTCTAAAATGTAAAAAGGGTCTTTCAGTCTTACAGGCAATGGCAGCCAAAGGCAGCCAACAACGCCACCTCTTCCAGCTATATCAATCACTCATTCTCAGTGTGATTGACTACGAACCATGGCTAACTGTGTCAAAGCAGCCTCCTAAAATTAGAAAGAGTTCGAAATGAAGCTATGAGACTGATCCTCGGAAAAACAAAAGACACCCCTAAGGAGACCATGTGATACCTGCCTGACCTTCCTTCAATGCAGGCCAGAAACAGGTTAGAAGAGGTTAAGGCCTACTTCAGAGCATTAGAAAACCTCAAAACTCACTGCATGATGCAGTCAAGGATCCAAAAGGCAGCTGTCTAGGATGCACAAGATTATGGATGGGACAAGCAGCAGACACAATCCAGCGTGTATGCCAGTGCAAGACCTGAAAGAAACAAAAGGATGGTAGGAAAACCCTGAAAACATTAAACACCTTTTCAACACAGTCATTTCACCCACTCGAGGAAGACATTGTCGGGAATGGCCAGAGAGCAAAACTGATGCAGAAGTGAAGCTACTCATAGAAGAAAAAAGAAGAAGAGAACATCATCATATACAGAGATAGCTTAGTCACCAAAGACCAATCCATTTGGGGATTCACTGCAAAGCAAAGTGTGTGTGTGTGTGTGTGTGTGTGTGTGTGTGTGTGTGTGTGAATGTGTGTGTGTGTGTTTTTTTCTTTTTTTCAAATCTTTATTGGCTGTGTGCTTCTAAAATATTAGATATTCATCTGTTCAGATAAAACCACTTACAAACACTTTTCAGTGCCTTTGCTTGACAAACAAAGTTATCAAGGTCTGGAAAATGACTAACAAATGGTATGTCACCAAAGACCTTCTCCATAATATCCCAGCCTGTCAGGTCTCCACTTACTTTCTTCTCTGCTGTCCTCTCTGACTCAGATGTACCACGCGCACGCTGCAGTCTCTCCCCTTCGTTTGACAATGCGCGGGACAGCTGGCGTCGAGTGCTGCCTGGTGCTCCTTTCTGGGTGAACTTCTTGATCTCCTCTGTCAGAAACGATAACATGGTGATGAAGTTGTGCACAAAGAGAGAAAAACATTTCGGGGGAAATTTTGAAATAATTATTCTATTTAAAAAAAATCATATATTGACAAAAGTAATGTGAATGAAAGTGTTGTTCAATTAAAGCTTTCAGGACATTAGTTTTTTTCCCCCATTTTTCTATTTGTTTATTCTAAAATGGATAATCAAGAACTACTATCAGCACAGCATTTAAAACAATGCAGAATTTTCAATTTATCTCCACTAAAGTCAGACCCAACACACGCACACCACAACTTCTGAAATCTCAGAGGTTTCCAACACTCACAACAAACCTATAGTTTATTGTACAATCAAGGTGATAAAGAAAAGAAAGAAAGAGGCGTATATTTAAGTCCCAAAATATGCACAATTTTAAATTTCTCGTCCCTAAACTAAAATTTTGTATCAAATGAAATTTTGCTCTTCTTTTCTGTAAATTTACAATTAGAAATCTAATCAAAATAATGATAAAATGAAGCAAATCGTTCTTCAAAGAATCTGAGTCGTGTATGGAACTGAAAATACCCTTTATCCAAATTTTTAATGTCTGTCTCTATCTTCGCTTCATCTGCTCTCATCTCAATTTTCATTTTATCCTGTTAGCCCTTTTATAAGACAGAAACTGGACAGGAAAAAAACACTAAGTGCTTGTCTGTTTACTTAGAAAATAAACTTTTAGTTGTTACTAATTGCATTCATACAGTCTTCTAGTTTGCAACTCATATTGTAAAAAAAAAAAAGAAAAGAAAATCAATAAATATCTGAAGCATATAACAATAACTAGAAAAGATGCTGATTTTGTGTGTCTGACAATTTCTTTCTGGATCAAGCATGTGCTAGAAATTTGATTCACCAACAAATCAAGATAAGATAAGATATATAATGTACTGTCTTACTATCCAGTACTGACATTGTGACAGATGTTATTCCACTTCAGCTTTAAAAGCAAAATATAACCCCCAAAAACTGCCTGTTCTAACACTTTATAAACATATAAAACATTTTTATCTGTCACTTTTTTTTTCCTTACTTTACGTGCGTATGTGTGCGTATGTGCGTGCATGAGCGTGTGCACACATCTATGAGTGTGTTTGCATATCTGTATGGTTGTTTATGTGTACCTGTTTCTGTATGCATGTGCATGTGCGCGTGTGTGCGCGCGCACACACACACACACACACACACACACAAATCATACTGTGTTGTATAAATGAAAATACATACACTAATTATTTCTTATCTGTATGAATCAAACTGGAGCATCTCTTGTCAACAAAACTTTAGAAAAACAGCTCTTATCAATCAGTCACCATAATATACAAGCTTACTAGTGATATCATTCATCATAAAAAAATAATAATAAATAGATAATAATAATAATAATAATAATAATAATAATAATAATAATAATAATGCACATGCATATCTGTACCCTTGCCTCTCTTGGAAAAAACTTTGACAAAAAATGTTGCTCATTCCTATAAAGAGAGTTGGTCGTGTACATATTTTACTACTGATTCAGAAATAAATCATTTAAAACAACAAATTTTATTTCAACAGGAATGCACACATTTCACCCCACCAATCTATTATGTTACAGGTCTAGATCATTCAACTCGTCAGACGTAAACAAAAGGGTTTGCTGAATTTTGTACAGTCCCTGACCAACTGCACACACCACCCCACACAGGAACTGACGATCAGGTTTCTTTCAAACCAAATCCATCTTCCAGTCTGAGAAATTCATTTACCTATCATCTTGTCCAGTTCACATAAAACAATTTACAACAAAGGAGAAAACGCTTAAATTTGCAACACATCGTGCAAGAAAGTAAACAAAATAGTTTAAAAAAACATCAGGAGTTGTTTTGTTTCGTTGTTTTTTCTCACACAACAACACCAATACAAGTTTGGAAACCTTGAAAGAATAATAATAAAATAAATAAAAAGTGAAATAAATGATCACAAAAATAAAACAACACAAACATCAATAAATAGAAAGATGGATTGATAGATAGACAGATAGATAGATAGATAACCATAATATAAGAAGAAAACACATGTCCTGAACTGCCCAACATATACAAAAAAGAAAGGGAGAAGGGATAAAGGATTAGGAGACTGTGGACATAAAACTTTCCTCCTGACCACAATTGAGAAGAAGACTGGGAAGAAAATGTCATTCCATCCACTCTTGCCAACCTGTGGCACTGAACTGTATACACGAGGTAAATTCAGTAAGTACTATTTTCCATTGCAAAATGTTTAAGTACACTCACAAGTTAACTGTCTCAAGCAGAAAGAGAGACATAATTTTGGTACAACATATACAGTAGACCAGTGGTTGTGCTAAAGCCAATTTGCCTCAGCCATCAATATATCAGGTGCCCCCCAAAAAAGTGAACCGCTTTTTGACAAGTATTTTCTCAGTGACAGAGAAACAGAATTCATTGAAAATTTACACACAGTAACCTTAGGGTATCATCAACAAGTCTGCAAAATATCTAAAAGTTTGGACGCAATGTGACCATCATGTTTATGCCAGCTGCCAGGTGTTGGCATCTGTCATTCAGTGTCACTCTAAAAATAGCCTGTCTCGGTGTCAAGTCTACTGATTTTTTTATTGTCGTCTGTATCCAAAATCAGTTATGTCCAAAGTTTCAGTTTGGCAGGATCAACCATGCCTTTCAGTGAAAGTGATAAGGTTACCATTGAAAACTGTTTCAAGGAGAAAGGCTGGGGTGGAAGAAGGATCATAAAGGAATTTCCAAGCAAGGGGTGGAGTCATGTCACTGTAAGTAAACTTATCGCTAAAATACACACTACCGGGTCAGTAGCACGTAAAATTGGCAGTGGGAGACCCAAGTCTGCATGTTTGGAGGAGAACAAAGACTGTGTTGAGGAACTGATTCAATCCCAGGAGAAGAACCCAAGGACCCACAAATCTCAGAGGTAGCTAAAAATCGCCAAAATGATCGCGTTTATGGGAAATGGAAACAAGAAATTCAGCCATCTCACCTCTATCATGAGACTTCTAGATTTTCAAAAAAGGTAATGGTTTCAGCTGGAGTATCCTGGAAAGGAAAAACAAACATTCATTTCACTGACACTGATAGAGCCAAGGTTAATAATGAAAGCTACATTCAGTTATTGGATGACAATCTTCTCCTGGATTGTAGGTGTCTTTATCCTAGAAACAATTATGTTTCAGCAAGATGGGGCTCCTTCACACACAAGTAGGGTAACCCAGGCCCATCTGGGGGAGGCTACACTAGAATTCATCAAGAAGGATGAATGGCCTCCACAAAGTCCTGACTGTAACCCAATGGATTATGCCATTTGGGACTCTCTGAAGGAGAAAGTTTACCGGTGAGTGAGAGACAAATTGACTGAGCAGGCGTTAAAGGACAGGATAATTATGTCATGGGAGGAGATATCTGTGGAAGAAATACGTAAAAGCATTTCTGCTTGGAAGAAACGGATTCGTTTAGTCGTGAAGGAAGATGGAAGCCACACTGAGCATAAACTGAAATGAGTGAGTTTTCCTCTGATACTGGATTTTTTGACACACTGTATTGAATTTGACAATACTCAAATAATTTGCTTCAAAACCTTTAGATATTTTGCAGACTTGTTGATGATACCCTAAGGTTACTGTGTGAAAATTTTCAATGAATTCAGTTTCTCTATCACTGAGAAAATACTTGTCAAAAAGCGGTTCACTTTTTGGGGACACCCAATATTCCTTTTGACTTGCACATTAAAGTTACTACAACATTTACTTGTGCAAAATCGTTTTTAACTCAAAATTTATGATTGATCAATGATGCGCAACATTTGAAACAATTTCGTTTCTTGCCAGAATAAAATCTAGAAAACCAAACAAACAAAAAAGAGATAACTGCTCTTGCAAGTTCCATGTTTCATGATCTTGTATTGCAATCACCCACTCTCAGCTTGTTTCACAGTATATTTGATTTTTTTAAAAATAAAATTAAAAAATTAAAAAAACAAACATAACCCAGACAGCTTATGTTTTTTTCCACACCTAAGAGTAGCGACAAGAAGTGATACTTGTTTCTCACAAATATCCTCTGCCGGAGGCTGCTCCAGCAACACAGGACAATAGGAAAAGCCCAAATTGAATGATGCTGAACAAATAGTAATGTAAAGAATATTCCTTTTCTAACCAATACAAATGCATTTTGCTTGCTGAAAGTAAGGGTAAAATCAGCTATCAATGACAGAAATTGATCATTATCATTGTTAATGTCAAATTGAATCAGTCTGTATTTCTATCTTTCCCTCTTCTTTTTCCTTTTGAATTCACTTTCTCTACCCTCACCCCACCTTCTCTTTCTTCTACCCCTCCTTCTCCCACACCATGTATCTCCCTCCCTCCTCTCCTCTCCCTCTTTATCAAAATTATTTCATGAAAGAAGCACCTTCTTTTAAAGTCTGTGCAGCTCTGTTTCTATGATATCCAGTACAAAAGAGAAGGGAAAAGTAAAGTAACGTCTGTCTAAAGCACTAAGTCCTTGTAAAGAAATAGCACAGAAAAAACAACAAAATGGAATCAGAAGGTCATCAAAGCATAACTCCATGACAAACATGTATTGTATCAAAGTGTTTCTTTGCATTCTTCAAAGAAAAATTGTAGAGGCAGTATTTTTCTGATCATTAGACGAGATTTTTTTAACCTTCAGCATAACTCTCTTCTTCCAGATTTGCATGAGAATGTAATTAGCTATAACTTTCCAAATCTTTAAAACTGATTTTTACAACTGTCTGAATGTCTGATTCAGATGATTTTAGCATTAAAGAAAAACCTCACTTGCATAACACACGTAATCATATTTCACATCTAAAATCTACAGCTGGTAGATGAAGATTGAAGCAGCAACAGTGTATCTTACTACTGATGTCTTTAAAGAAAAATATATATAATGCCAAGGTCAGTGGGTGATGAGAAAAGAGGTACAAATCACTCACAAAATTTTGCTAAACAAAGAACACAGTGATACATACCTTCTTCTTCTTCAACAGCAGTACTTTTGTCTGTCTGAGAAAAGAAAATGATTTAAAATTGCACAGATGCAGAATGCACACCTACATACTGTAAACGAATGTTAACTTGTAACTTCAATTCAAATCTAAACTTGCATGGGCAGGTTTTACAGTGTTCAGCTTCACAGATACGTTTGGAAATTTAAAGTATGCTGTATGCACAATTCCGAAAACATTATTTATTTTCCTTACAATTAAACGTTACATAACAAAGATACAATAAACATAATGAATTTGTTTCAGCTTTTAGTTTGATGTGTGTGTGTGTGTGTGTGTGTGTGAGAGAGAGAGAGAGAGTGTATGTGGTCATGTGTATTTCTACATATGCCACTTCCTTCTGTTTTTATGCTGGTTACGATTTTGCACACAGACACAAAAAAAAATCACACAATGAATACCATTCACATTAAATGATAAAACTTTCATTTCTTAGGATATCTCATCAAATGTTCATAATCATAATTGTTTTAGTAAATGATAATTAAAACATCACTCACAGCAAAATTGGAACCTCTGTCTGCTGTCAAATCTACGAACCCAACCAATCATGAACAAATTGACAGATATACGTACTTTTGAGTATTTCCTTGCATTGTAACTGCAAATATTATGTATTTTCTGTAAACGAAGGGAAAAATCAATTTTGTGCCAGCCACCACTGTCTTGTATGTCATCAGAATCACACAACCTAACTTTTTTATTAATATAATTATTCTGCGGGCATTTCAGCAGAAGTGAAGTTTACTCAACTGTTATTCACTTCCATTCAATGTAACGAAGCCCTGAGGGTGTCGCCCGATTCTGAAAGACAAATGATCGTAAAATCCAAAGTCCTGGTATGTTTTTATGGTGTTTTTATTATCTTTTAATGCTTATATTTGTTGAAAATGTGCAAGATCTACGAATGCAGTATCTGTAAATTTCATTCTTTCGAACTCGGGGATTTAGAACAAAAGATTTTCTTGAGTCTTTCTCCAACTTATATGAATGTATAGTCAACTGACTTGATAACTCTTTGCCTGGCCGGTTGGTCAGTTATTCATTTTATAAATTTGTGCCTTTATGGTACTGGTATATCTAAACACACTCACAGACACACATCAATATATACATGTGTGTGTGTGTGTGTGTGTGTGTTGGGTTAGGCAAGTATGGATTGACTGATAAGTTCAGAGAGATACGAGGACGTTGTGTCACAACTGAGGCACTGAAAACAGAGTGGCAACTCTGTATTCAATTCTGGCTTGAACAGGTAGCCAGTGAAAGTGTTCAGAGGAATGCTGTTGCACTATCGCTCCTTGACTTTCTGAGAACGAGTCGAGCTGCACTATTCTGTATTTTCTAGCATGTATAGTTTGTAATTCAAAAGGCCAGCTAAGAGAGAATTACAATAGTCTAATCAAGACAGAATGAAGGCAACAACCAATTTGCTGGCAGCATGGGTAGAGAGGAAGGGGCAAATTTTATTAAGCTTTCGAAGCTGAAAGTAAAGATCTTTGTAGATGGCTCACCTGAGAGTCCATCGAAAGAGATGAATCTTGGTAAAAGCCAAGACTGCGGACTGAACTAGAAAAAGGAATTTTGAAGTCAGAACATGTGTCATACTTTCTGTCTATGTGTTTGAGCTTTTTTTTCATACTGGTCTGCGTAAGTTCTGTTTTAGCATCCTTCATTTTTGGTTTGTTTTGTTTCATCCACATAGCTACTTTTTCTATCCAGGTTTTAAAGTTACTAGCCAAGCTTGGAATTTCAGAAGGAATGACAGAATCGTGTAGCTGAGAATCATCAGCAAACTGATGATACAGAGACACAGACTGTTGGATGACCAAACATAGATGATGTGTATACATTGTGAAAAGTATGGGTCCCAGAACAGAACCTTGTGGAACAGATGGAACAGACAGGTTTCCATTCACAAGGACAGACTGTATGTGACTTGATAAATAGGACTGGAACTATATCAAGGCTGTACCACCGATTCTTAACGTAGCACTTAACTTTCTGATTAAAATATCATGGTCTATTTGTCAAATGCTGTACAGATGTTGCACAATGACTGTTTATAACTTGCTGCCCTTCACAGTGCAATATACCTGATTCATAACAAGCTGGTAGTAGATTCCCTGCTTTGCCATCAGTTCATCGTGAGATCCTTGCTCAAACACCTTGCCCTTCTTGAAGCTGATAATGATATCGGCCGTTTTGATTGTGGAAAGACGATGGGCAATAACAATGGTTGTCCTGCCCTGTCTGGCCTGTGATCAGAACAACATATTCCAAAAGTTACAGGAACAAAAACAGCGAATGAAGCCAAATTAAAAAACAACAACAAACAATATGTATACATTCCAAAATTGAAAGGAGAAATTGCTGGTAATGAAAAAGGATAATCTCAGATATGCAAGAGTCTTCTAATTAAGGGTAAATGTGATAAACCAGTTTTGACATTAATCAAACCTGATCATAGCCCACAAATTTTCAAAAGTTCAGGACAAGGTGGATTCAACACACTGTTAGATTTTATCTGTGATATATTAAGATGTATCTTATTTTTCATAGATACAAAAATATCATTCTAAGGCTTTTCACTTCTTAGCCATTCTCTATTGAAGCACAAAGCAGACTGAATGGAAGTTCTTATCAAAAGCCAATCCTTGGAAATCACTCTTATTTTAAGTGAGAAATCACAAGTGAAAAAAAAAAAGATACTCCAAATAGTCTAGGCTTATCAAATCAATATAACTCACCTTATCCAAAGCATCCTGCACAATCTTTTCACTCTCTGTGTCCAGGGCAGAGGTGGCTTCATCCAGCAGAAGGATCTTTGGGTTGCGCACAAGGGCACGAGCGATGGCAACACGCTGTTTCTGTCCCCCTGACAACTGAGCTCCACGTTCACCCACCAAGGTCTCATATTTCTGCAGTTAGAACACAGCCATCAAGTTTGAAGCCAGTCGCCACATCACGAAACTGGAGAAACTCACAAAGCACACTTTTCAGTTCCTGAGTTAGATTCATTTCTATTTTCTTGTGAAATATAGAGATAATGACCACTGGTTTCCATAAAGTGAATAAGTTACACTATCATATAGGAAGCAGTCTATTACCGAAATCTAAAGTCTAAGCACTTTTCAGCTGTCACTTGAAATGACAAAACTTTGTTAAAATCTGCCATGCCTGTTTATGTCAATCGAAAAATCTATAAATAAGAAAATGTTTTCATTAAATGTTACACTTTGATTTTGCTTGGGGTTTAGTAAAAATAGCCAAATAAAGACACAGGAACATAAATCAATACTCTACTCACATCATCATCAATCGTAATAATACATTCAAGTTATATAGTCTTTCGACTTCACACAAGAACACATATACATACATTTACAAAAAGGTAAATAAAAAAGTGTACAGGCGTAAGTGAAAATGCGAATCAACCAACCTCAGGTAAACTCATTATGAAGTCATGGGCATTGGCATTTTTGGCTGCTTGAATGACATCCTGTTCTGTGACCCCTTCACAGCCATAGCGGATGTTTTCAGCAATGGTGGTGGCAAAGAGGACAGGCTCCTGGGATACCACACCAATGTGACTGCGCAGCCATCGAACGTTTAGATCTTTGAGATCTTCACCATCCAGCTTGACCTTCAGACAAGAAAAGTCAGGTGTTTAACAGCTAGACTACTGCTGTACTGAAAGGCTTCATGTCAATCAAATATGTCAGAGGGTCATGAATTTCCATAACAAGTTAAATCACAAAGTTGATGAGATAGCAGTTTTCAAAATACCATACATGTTCATTTTCTGAAACATCTGGGTCCGGTGAAATCAACACTAAATGGGAAAAAGCCAGACCAGCATTCTTTCAAACCTGTGAAACTTGCTTAGGAACCAGACAAAATTAAAAAAGGTGGATTACATTTAACAGACATATAACAACAACAACAGTAAAGGAACAAGCACATAGATTACTGCGTGACATAATTCACAGTGGACTGAGTGGAAAAGACAGCTCTATATCAACTTTACAGATTTCGAAAAAGACTCTTACAGCATATACAGGGAAAGCCTGTGGCGTACACTGCAAGCACATGGGATTCACAGCAGATCATCCTTCTCACCAAAAACTTTTAAACCAACTTCACATGCTAAGTAGAAAACAGCGAACACGGTTTCGAGATGAAGGCAAGGATGTCAGCACTGTTCTTCAACATGCCATAGACTGGGTGATGCAAAGAACAACCGAAGATCAACCAAGAGGTATCAGATGGACTCTCCTCTCAACGCTGGAAAATCTGGACTTTGCAAACGACCTGACATTGGTCTCCCACACTCAAAAGAAGACAGCCCGTTTTGTGTACCTTGTTAATGGAGAGAGTTACCACCCTTTACTATTTGTTTATAATTTGTTCTGCTGGTCTCATTGTTTATTAATTCGTCTCCGCATCTTTGCTCAGCAAATAAGCCTGAAGACCGGCCAGAAGAAAACAGAGCTGATGACTGCACACTGCAAACCCTTCACCAATCCAAGTAACGGATCAGATCTACCCACAACCGAAGAATTTGTGTACCTGAGCAGCACTGTCAGACATAATGGATGAGCTGGCAGCAGCATCAAGAGCTGTCTCACTCAGCAAGGCCAGAATCACCTTCAGAATGCTGAACAACATGTGAAAATCCCCCAGTACAGCACCACACTGCTCTTTGGCTCAGAATGCCGGAGGATGAGTGAGAGTGATCTAACGAAGTTGTCAACTTTCCAAGGGAGTTTGTGTGCGTGAATGTGTGTATGTGTGTACATGTTCACTTGTGTACGTTTATGCGCAGACCCTAACCCTCACTGTTTCAGGTCCATGAACTCAAGCCAGCATTGTCCTGATTGCGCAGACATGTGTGTTTGTTGTTGTAGAACTAGGAGTGGTAGTAGTAGTCTTCAATTTAACGTCTTTCCACTTTAAGCAACATTAGATGGTGTGTGTGTGTGTGTGTGTGTGTGTGTGTGTGTGTAACTTGTTGTCTTGTACATATACGCTTGAGTACACGTGTGTGCGCAGTTGGGATATTATGTGTTTGTGGAGGCTGGGGAGAGGGGGGCGGGGGCAATATCAAAGCAAACGAGCAGTCCAAATCTGAATGTCAATAGACTGTCTAGCATTTCAACATGTAATGCAGATGTTTGACTTGCAGTTTTAAACTCAGTTGATCCACTGTGCCAGTGTACATGCATGTATGTATGTATGTGTTGAGGGGTAGATTGGGGTGGGTGTTCAACTTGGGTATGATGAAGAGAGAACAGGACTGGATGTAGGTGTACGCGAGTTGTTTTGGAAATGACAGGTTTGATGGACCTGATATGATTTACTTACTATTTTTAATTTTACCCTGTTGAAAGTTTTATAGTAGCTTTTTGTTTTGCATGTCAATATCTTGTTAGTGGAGAAAAATGAGCAGTTGTGAAAATTCTGTGCTTATTGAATACATTTTTAAACAGCTCAGCAGGATTATTCTTTAATATAAGTTGACTAGCCTAAAGTGCAATGCAATGCTGAGATTAGAGCTTTTGAAACAGGTAGAGAAACAGGATTACGTTTGTTTGCCATGAAACAGTTTCTATGTGTTGACCTGCAACCCCCAATGATCTGTTTACGGTGAACTGGGAGGATTCCCAATTTATCTTATCTCATATATTAAATGTATAAACTACTGGTTAAAACTAATCCAAATCTATGAATATAATCTGCCTGCCCAAGCTCGTAAAATAATCTAGGTACTAGAGGGAAAATCACTTGGGCAACAAACATTCGAAAGTGTCTGTGCAGTTATGGTTTTTCGTTTGTTTCGTTGAATCAAGGAGTTGGCTGTACTGAAAGTTTCTTAGTTTGCTTTAACTTATGATTGATTGATTGTTGGTGGCAAGACTGGAGTAGTCATATCGAAAATAATGATAGATTTTCTTTGTACAGAATGCTAAAATCAAATCATTCGATAGAACTCTGTATTGTATTGGATATAAATAGGACTACCTGATGTGTGCTGAAGTAAGAATTGGTGTTTCTGAAGTAGCTGTGCATAATCAAAGGTACAAGAAAGATGAAAGGTATATATGTGTCAGATGTGCAGATCCAAGAGAGAGAATGATGCTTTGTTGTCCAGTATTAGATTGTCTTAGAAGAAATTCATCCCTCTGGAGTACAGTAGCAGACCAACCTTGTTGAGGCTATCATTCCTCTTGTCTCGCAAAAATGAATCTGTCGTTAAAAACTCCACAGTGTTTCTACAAAAGTAATTTCAGATCAGAAATATCATGAGTTGAAACTATTATTTTGTCCAAATATACAATGTTCATAAGTTATATGTATAATACCTATGTGTGCATCATCATCTAAAATGTGTCATATTTTTGTGTACCCCTTCAAATGGGGCCATGTCCTTTCTTGAATAAAATTACTGTCATCATTATATCTCTCTCTCCTCTATCCCTCCCTCCCTCTCTCTATCTCTCTCTTGGCTATCTCCATAAGTCAATACATCTGTGTCCGCTGGTGTTCACCCATTACTGATCAAGTTACTTTAACAAATTCCCTGAGAACCTGTGATTGTACATTTTGGTCTCATTTCTGGTCCAGATGTAGTTCTAATTTTTCATCTGAGTGTCCATGAAAATGCATACACATATGTACACACCTGTCCTTCCAGAGGGTCATAGAAACGCTGCAGAAGCTGGACAGTTGTGCTCTTGCCACAGCCACTTGACCCTACCAAGGCCACCGTTTTCCCCGGATTGACTGTTAGGCTGAGTCCATCCAGGACCTGTTCACAAGCAAGGAAGTGAACATGTATACACACACAGAAAGTCTCTTACATACACACACACACACACAAAACCACACACACACACACACACACACACACACACACACACACTGTCCCTCCATGGGAGTTAACAAAAGCAAATGTCAACATATGTGCTTCTGACACAACAAAAGGAGAATCTCCACATATAATAGCAGCATCTGTCAGAACTGAATTAGAAGAAAATTTTGATTATCATTTAAAAGTTTACACAGATGGCTCGGTCCTGGATGATAGCAGTGCAGGATCTGCTTTTGTCATTCCTGACCTAAAAACAGAAAAATCATATTATTTAGGTAAGGGACATTCAATTTTTACAGCTGAATTGATGGCCATCCTTATGGCTTTAAATCATCTTGTTGATATACCAATCATAGTAAGTAATATCCTATTTTGTGTTGATTCTCAATCTGTTTTAAAATAGTTTGCTCCTTTTTGAGAATAATCAAAGAGAAGATTTACTGTTTGAAATTAGGTATTTATTGCACTCCCTATTTGTGAAGGGTACAAATGTTGATTTTTGTTGGATACCATCCCACACTGGATTCCTTTATAACGGCCAAGCAAACAGGGCAGCAAAAAGGGGAGCAAAGAATCATATAGACAGTATAAAAGTATATTGCCCATTGTCATACAAGGAAATAAGCAATATACTAGAAGAGACTTTTATAGGTGCTTCAAGTCTAAAACTTCATCAGTTGACTCTCTCAGACTTTGGTCCGATTCGCAGACCAATTCTGTGTTTAGCTCTCAGACTATTATCAAATTCATTATGGACCAAGTATTGTTCTAATGTCAAGTGCATATGCTTTAGTAACCTGACAATTAAGCATATAATTTTTTAATGTAGCTTGATGAAGCCTTATGTCCATGAAAGTGTGTCTTCACAAGTGACTGAGAACGTCGATGTTTTTGACTTTTTGCATTCATCATCAGTTGTTTCGCTTGTCAGTTTAACGACTTTTCTATTACGAAGTCCTTTAAGTAATTTCCTGTAATTGTATTTAGATTTTTTTTTCAAATTTCACCCTCATTTCACTATCATCTGCCCAGTTTCCCCCAACCCTCCATTCATTCACATCTCCCACCCCTTCTAACTGATAATACTCAAATGTATTCATAAATACTTTAACAAAATGTCTTCAATCACTGATGTGTGACAGGACATTAAACAAAATTCCTCCTCCTCCACACACATTAAAAAAATATCTTAAAAGATGACACATGCAAGGACACACACAATTCCTATGAAACAAAAAATAACGTCATTATCTGTTGATTTTAAAGATATTGCGATATACTTTTTTTCTGTTACCACCACACACACACACACACACACACACACACACACACACACACACACACAAACAAGCAAACAAACAAAAAAACAAAACAAAAACAATTAAATTTAAAAAAACATGGCACGTGGACAAAAATATGTGATAAAATGTGCAGAAATTCTACCTGACTTGCATTAAACGTTTCAGTAATTACAAACAGTAATGTAATTATCCCTGGCGAGCTTTCACTTCAATCAGCCATGACATTGTGGCTTAGTGTGTGTATTTGCCTTACAATATTTATCATCAGTTTCACTTTGACAGCAGGCCTCAGTCTACGAGACCCACCGTCAACCGGTTAAAGTGCATTTTGATAAAAGGACAGACCAGCAGACTTTATAAAACAGGGATATAAACTGGCTGGTGCCTCAGGGAAAGTTTGCCTGGGCTAATAATTACTCCTTTCACAACAATTGTTCTGAACACACACTGGCCTAACATTGATAATGACAGGTTCTAGTTGATGACATTTATTGACAAAGATTTGGTTCTCTGCTGACCTTTGCTCAAAATAAAAACAAGCACAAAAAACGTGACAAGAGGACACCGCTCGTTGACTTGGAATAAGTGACAGTGGAAGTTATGTCACTGAAATGGCGCTAGTGATGCATCAGCTAAAAAGTAAAACAAGTAAACAACAACAAAACTAGAGTGAAAATGTCACTTCCTTTCTGAAAGTAACACACTGTATATTTAAATGGACCATAAGCCTTCAATTACCTTTGTCTCCGGCCTGGAAGGGTAAGAGAAGTGTACGTTGTGAAAAGAGATAGTTCCTGTCACTCCTGATGGACGCTTGCCACCCTCCATCATGTTGTCGATCTTGGTTTTCTGCAACCCAGAACAGAAACACATCACTGCCGGTCAAGAGAGAGAGAGAGAGAGAGATAGGTGCCAGTGTATGTGTGCATACACAAATGTGCAAAATTGTACACAGGTACATGCATGTACATGTATGCATTACCATGTGTACAGAAGCTCTCTCACACTTGCCTGCCCCCCCCCCCCACTCCCACCCCCCCACACACACACAGTCATTCATTCATTCATATAAACACACACACCATTTACATGAACACATGCGTGTGCATGCGCAAGTATGTATGCACACACACACACATTGTTAACGCACGTTCGTGAGCTGGCAGTGTAAAGCGAAGTATATAATCGTCACGATTACATGTCTAATCAACTTGTTATGATAATTGCCTTTATGTTATTTCACATGCCCTTCTGATTCATATCAAACCTACATCACTTTATACACAAGTATGCAATATATTACTGTGATATAGATGTATAAACATACATACATGAAAGTGAACAAATATTAAATATGGGTTAAAAAAAAAACTCAAATGATCCATGCTTTAAATGAGCCTTTTCTATGTTTTAATTCACACCTAATTTAAAGACTTTATATTCATAGGTCAATTAAAATATTGAAAGATTCATCTCACAAACTCACTATTCACAGATCACATGCTGTAATCAATCTAGGACGGAAAGCCAATTTCTTTGTCTATGGTGCTCACTCTGTCTTGCTGTTCCACAAGACACACAGACACTGACTACTTACCAAGTCTATGAGGTGAAATATCACGTATGCAGCACCCCTGGCGGTTGCCATACTTTGCATGCTAGGACTGGCATTGCCAATGGATAATGCACCAATCAAAACAGAGAAGAAAACCTGGCAAAACAGAAGAACGGTTACTGATCTTATATTTTCAATAACAAAGAATGGTTACTGATCTTTTGTTTTCAGTAACAGAAGTAACTTATTTTAATGACAAAAGCAAATACATCCAACAATAAATCTTGAATCAAAGATCAAAACGCCAAATTAATGGATATAGAATATATGGCAACATTACTGATACATACCTTTTGTACATATACAGTCCTTAATTATGATCCAAACTTCTGGTATTGTACACAAACTGTCTCTCTCATATGCACTCTTTCACGCAAATGCATGCCACATGCGCACACACACACACACCATCCCATTACACACACATGGAGGTCTTTCAACTACCACGCCTTCATTCTCACTTTTCAACAATATCAGAGGTTGACCATTTGGCACGCAATGCAGTGTTGTGAGTACTGTGCATGCTTCTCCTGCAGACGATAGCTGATCCCCTTCTTTGATGCGTGTATGCACTGCTAAAACCATTCTGGCCACACGACAGCAGGAAATTGTTCCACTCCCTTCATCACTCTCCACCCCTCCCTGCCCTGAATAAGAGAACGGTTTGTCTTATGAGTTCAACTCCAGCTCAGCCACATAGCTGTATTTCGCCTCCTGCACCGTTTTCTCTTCTTTGCTCGCAACATCTAACGGGGTCAGCCATCTAACACTATAACTACCTCTCCCCTATATGGAAATTGTCACCTTCTTTCTCGTCAACAAACCATCTGACAAGACTCTGTCGAGCAACCACTAAGCTTGTAGTCAAAAATGATTTGTAAAGCTTCTGCAACATCTTGGGTAACAAAATCTCAAAGGGTTTTGTTGTCGTTTTTTTAAACAAGCTAGTTTGTTGTCCGACATTTTGAAATAGGGTGCTACTGATAGGGGTACTACAAATAACATCCCTTAATGGCCACACAAAGTTTTACTGGGTTTTGCTCCTCATAAATAATTAATGCAGACATATCAAGTTTTCCCACTGGTGTACTGGAAAGCCGTAATCTAAAATCAGAGGAAGAAAATTTATGCCATGACGAACACAGATTTATCCGTCATGGGGCACTTCAGAACTTCACAGAAATTTCCATTGTGGGGCACTGAAGAGTTTAACAGACTCACTGGCTAAAACATAGTGCTTCAGGATATGCTAGTGACATGACAGGCCCCAAGCCGTCCTTACGCTTATCATCTCATGAAATGAATTTGACTCTTGTACATACAGGATGTTCTGAATTCTTGAACAGTCACTCTAAAACATTTTCATGCCCATGAAATCAGGAAAATTCTTATCTCTCAGTCAAAACTGAATGCTTGGAATACAAAAAATTCTTCTTCTTCTTCTGCGTTCACTCGTATGCACACGAGTGGACTTTTACGTGTATGACCGTTTTTACCCCGCCATGTAGGCAGCCATACTCCGTTTTCGGAGGTGTGCATGCTGGGTATGTTCTTGTTTCCATAACCCACCGAACGCTGACATGGATTACAGGATCTTTAACGTGCGTATTTGATCTTGTGCTTGCATATACACACGAAGGGGGTTCAGGCACTAGCAGGTCTGCACATATGTTGACCTGGGAGATCGTAAAAATCTCCACCCTTTACCCACCAGGCGCCGTCACCGTGATTCGAAGCCGGGACCCTCAGATTGACAGTCCAACGCTTTAACCACTCGGCTATTGCGCCCGTCTGCAAAAAATTCAAAAATGTTACCTGCAGTTGCTCCAGCGCTATTTCTGTACACCATTTCTTATTTGACTGTCCATTCTCACAACGATTTCTCACAACTTGAAAGTATCAAAGAACAGAGGGATAAGTCTGAGCACAAGATACAGTGACATTCAATGTGTCGTGTGATTCCCAGCATTTTGTGACGTCAATCGCTGAGGTCATATGCCACTCTGTGGTGTGTAGCTTGTTGCATTGGTAATTTGACTGATGACCCTTCCAGTTAATGCCCCAATTTTCCACTTGAAGCTGTTTTCCAAAAATGACTAAATACCTCCCCTCTAATCCCTCGTGATCCATTTTCCACATCCATTGTTTGAGTGTGTATACGTGTATGCGCAGTAAAGATCCTGTCATCTATGTCAGTGTTCGATGGGTTACAGAAACAAGAACATACCCAGCATGCACACTCCAGAAAACGGAATATGGCTGCCTACATGACGGGGTAAATGAACAACAACAACAAAACACAAAAAAACGGTAACACTTAAAATGTTACATATCTGAGTGTGCATATATGCGTGCCTGAAATCTGACTGAATGACACAGGAAACGAATGATGAGCGCCCAATGGCAGCCATTAGTTGGCTCTACCCAGGTAGACAGCCTGTTGTGCATATGACCCCAAGTTTCTAAAGCGCTTAGAGCTTGGTCTCCGACCGAGGATGAGCGCTATTTAAGTATCCTTATCAAATGAACATTTGTCTAAACCACATTGTGGTGAGCAGACAATAAAACATTGAGGAGAAGAAAAAATGAACTTGCTGTAATCATATCGCCCACACTGTAGTTGTCTGGTTCATCTCGAGTCAGCTTAGCACCATACCAGAACCCCAAGGCATAGGACCCTAAGATGACGAACCACACAAAGCCGAGTGACAGTCCCGCTGTGAAGCCTTTTTTGATGCCATAGGCCTTGGTTTCACCCAAATTGTTCTTGTACCTGCAGATGTACAGTGACAGACCAATCAAATGCTTCACAATCAAAACAGGATAGTACTGTTCTCAACTGATGGACAAAGAAAAAACAGAGGCCACAACACAAAAGACAAAAAAGCGATGTGATCTGACCAGGAGAATTTGAGTTACAACTCAAATTTTCGTTTTCTTGTCTCGTGTGTTTTAACCTATATATAATAGGTGAACACAGTACTATCCTTTTTGAATGTCCACTGTCACCTGCAATCAACAGTTTCATTCAAATCCGTTCTGGAAAAAAAACAAACAGAGAGCGATTTATATGGACAGAGAGATATGCAGAGACAAAGATAGGCCAACAGAGAGGTGAAATGAAAGACACACTAATACACAAAGACTTTCTTTTGTAAAAGGCGGGAAAAGAAAAGGGGAACTTTTTAAAAAACATTTTTTCTGTTGATTACATGGCGTACACACAACCTCATTTTGCATCATTAAAGTTGTCTGCACATGTTTGCACATCTGATATCAGACACTGATATGTGCAAGAACATACCTTCTGGACACACATTCAGCTGCAGCCTGAGAACCCGCACAGATGATCATTTTTCTGAATACGTCCATGGACATGCAGTCAGAATCATGTTTCTGCAGTAGTTTTCTTTCTTCAAGTTACAACATATTTCATTTTGTTGAAAGTGGCATGCATTTCCGCAGATGGAAATTTAACAAATAAACTGATAATGCACATCTATCCCTGCAGCAGGAATGCATATGCAATGGCAAAGCATAGTCATGCACGTGTTTTTGATTTTTAAGTAACCACAAAGCAAGTTTGAATTATGTTCTACTTTTTTTTCTGCTGTTCCACTGTATGTGTCCATAACATTAACAGTTCTGTGGGATTAGCATCAAACTGCTGATCACTAACTCCATGTATATTGTCACAACAAGGCTCATGGTCTTTAGACTACACACCAGAGGAAATGCTGCACTACATGTGTGTGTGAGTGTGTGTGTGTGTATGTGTGCGCGCGCGTGTGTGTGTGTGTGTGTGTGTGTGTTTCTATGTCTGTATGTCTGTGTGTCTGTGCCTGTATCTGTGTATGCATGCATGTGCAAAAGCATGCCACCTGCAAGTAATTGGACAACATATGCTTGCACACCCATGAAATATGTTTATATGTGATTGCAGAATAAAAGCTTCATGAGAAATTCACCAATCACAACACAGTTCATATCTTTTCTAACTTCAACATGTTTGAGCAGAACAGCGCCAAGTACCTTTGTGCCTCTTTCTCCTGGCCACCAAAAGCCACCACAGTGCGTATGGAACTGAACACTTCTTCTGCCACGGCACCAGCCTTGGCGTAGGCTGCCATTTCTTTGGTTGTCATGGATGCAGCAAGCTGGAACAGTGAGGTTGACAGAAATGTTTAATAAATTAGACAACATATCTATTTCTTCTTCTGCATTCATGGACTGCAACTCTCACGTTCTTTTGTATGTATGAGTGGGCTTTTTTGTGAATGACCGTTTTTACATCATCATGTAGGCATCCATATTCCGTTTTCTTGGATGTATACATATACTGGATATGTTTTTGTTTCCATAACCCACCGAACGCTGACTTGAATTACAGGATCTTTAACCTGCGTATCTGATCTGTTGCAGGCATATACTCGCAAATTGGGTTCAGGCACAAGCATGTCTGCACACAGTGTATACGTTGACCTATGAGATCGGAAAAATCTCCATACTTAACCCACCAAAACCCGGGACTGGACTCAGATTATTATATGTATGTATCCTTGTATGTATGCATGTGTGTATGTATGTAGATATATATATATATATATATAGAGAGAGAGAGAGAGAGAGAGAGAGATATTATTTATGTATAGGCCAAGGCCCCTTATGAAGGGGTATGTGAACAGTATATTAAATAAACATCATTTAACGAAATATGTCTACATGTAACACACTGTCAAATACAAATATAGCTACACTGCACTCAGTTCACTCAGTTACAAGAGCTAGAACATTCTTATGAAGCAGCAATTTCTCGGAATTTGAAAGCTTTGTATAAATACAAAGAGAAATTTCGAACAGTTTCAGAGGAGTTTGAAGTTCAATTTAAACTTGTAGGGTGGGTTTTTTTTAATATTTAGGCTTAATAAATTCTTCTCAAATATCCCTCAAAGCTGGACAACAAAGAATGGAAATGCATCTCATTTTTCTTGTGAATCTTTACATAATGGGCAAATTAAATCACTGTCATTACGTGTTCTGTATCTATAATGATGAACCACTAATTCAGAAATGCCGAGTCTGAATCTCGTCGCTATAGTATATATTCTAAATGTCTATCCATATTTCATACTAGGTAAGGTTTCAGGTCACACACATTACATTCTTATAAAAACTTAGTCTTTCACTGTTATGGATATGGTCAGACCGTTTCTGCCATCTACAATCAGTCAGTCGCTGGCGCAAAACACAAATAAACGCTTTAATGCAGCCGGCACCTTGGTTTAACCAGACATAACCAAAACCATACTCAAACAAACAGTGGCGTATCTTGGATAGCTAGTTCACTTTTCCTCTAGCATCTAAATCATAAAACATATTGTAAGCTTTACGGGGTATTCTATTATCCTCCATTTGCAACAGTCTGAACCAATAATGGATACAATTAACTGCAGACACTTAACATATGAGATATCGATTTCTTTCATTTGTTTCACTGTAAACTAAATCATTTGGAGTTTGCCAATCAACACCTAAGAACTTCTTCAAAGCAGACGTATGAACTGATTCACAATGAACAGCAGCTTTATCAAGGCCCCACAATTCTGAGCCATATTGCACAACTGGCTGTACCTGGGCATCAAATAACTTGATAAACAAATCAAAAGAAACATTATTGAGCATGTGCAACTTTTTCATGATATAGATTAAAGCATTTTAGCCCTACTTGCAAGGTCTTCACTTGCACCAAGAAAACTCAAACATGTGGAGAAAAATATGCCCAAATGTTTATAAACATTGACAGCTGGCATTAAATTGCCATCATACACCCGTCTTTCCCTGGTGCTCAAATATCCACCCTTACGAAATAGTATGATATTACTTTTAGAAATATTATTTTTTTATTGGAGTGAGTCTGCTGCATAGTGTAAGTTGTTCAGCTGTGTTTGTAACCTTATAACAGTTTCTGACATCAAAATAATATCATCAGCTAAGAGAAGTATAAACAATTCAAAAGTATCAGCTGAAAACAAAGCTCCGTGTCTTCCATTATTTATTACTTGAATTGCTAATTCGTTGATAAAAAGAGAAAATAAAATCGGACTGTAGGCATCTCCCTGTTTAACTCCAGCAGTACAGTTGATAAACCCTGTCAGTTTAGCACCACAGCAAACTCTAGCTCTTACTACACTATACTGTACACAATAGTAACACATGCTTTAAATAGATCTATAACGTTTAAGAGAGAGAGAGAGGCGGGGGGGGGGGGTACATGAATGAAAAAGGTTGCGTTTTTTTTTCTAATACAAAGCATTTTTGTTGTTACTTTTACATTCATGTGCGTGGGGGCCGGGGGGTGGGGGTGTATGCGTGTGTTTGCATGTGCAAAGCGAATACGCATGCACGTATGTTAATTATTATGCCAGTATGCACAACAAATACACAAACACACAGTGTGAATGAGCAATTCACCTTGCTGAAAAAGGCAGCTGATACAACCAGCAGAGGACTGACGGCCAGAATGACGAGAGTCAGTTTCCAACCGAAGTAGAAGCCGATGAGGATGCCAGCAATGGCGGTACAGCTGTGCTGGATCAGTGTCGCCACCTTGTCCCCAATCCCGCCGTGGATCTTGAGGATGTCGCTGCAGACACAAACCACAAAATCCTAGCAACGGGGGATGTAAGCAATACCTCACTGCACTTTTCAGTGAAATATACAGCATCTGCGTATAGACACAATCAGTAATGAGGGTTGTTTTTAGCGACATAGACATCTTCAGTCATCCGTGAAATACAATGGCTGCCTGCACGCAGATAAATTATTCGCGGAGAAATTTTTTTTTTCATTGTCCCGAAAGCATCTGCTTAACATCATTTGAAATTACATAACTACTTACTTGTTTTTGATAATCTGGAAACTTAATTGGTTGATGATAGGTTCTTGAATTACGTTGGTGTTATCTCAGTTGTTCCGCTAGATCTAATCAGCGTGACACTGACTTGCGTATCTTGAATCGACTGACGTTTGTGTTTTAGTTGTATGATCTGGGAATGATTTTCACAGTAAACTGGCCCAGTGATATCCACGTAATGTTTTAATCATTGGTAAGCAATGAAATGATTTAAAGAAACAACATCTGCTGCTCCAACGATGCTTTGCGAGATAAAAAAAATAATACATATCATGTGCATGTCGAGTTGTGTCATGTACATGATTTACATTTCAGTTATTAATTACTTTTCTTTGCATTCAAATTGTAAATAATTGCGCGCGTTATATCTGTAATGTTTCACGTTGTTGTTTTCTAACAATAAAACAAAACAAAAACAAAACAAAAAAATCATCGCCATGTACAGGAAGTTTAGATCCAGAACGAGTAGCTCTAGAGCCTGAAACCGCTCTGGGGGAGAGGGTGGGGGTGGCGGGGGCAGACATCTGAATCTGGGTTTCTGTGTCAAAGATGGGCATAACAGAGTGCTCATCAAGATTACACATTCAGATATATGGACCTTGCTATTGCCAATATCCAAACAAAAGAGGTCAAAGCGTTGTGGGTTGCCCTCGTAACAGGCAGAAGGGGGAGAGGTAGTGGTCATGAGTGGCTTTTTGATGCCTATAGCTTTGTCCTCGAACAGCAAGAGCCTTCCCGGCTTTTCACTTTTCGTTGTTGTTGCTCATAATGTGCGTTTATACTAAGAGTGGATTTGTGCATTCGTTTGTCGGTTGTTAGTATGCGTATATGCATGTATGTATGTATGTATGAATGTATCTATAATTATATCTATCTATTATATCTAATTATATCTATGTTCGTATCTAACTATGTATGTGTGTTTGTATCTATGTAGGCGCTTGCGTCCATGGTAAACTTTAACATAAACTGCACAAAATTAGGCTGAGAAATAGAAGAACAAATTATTTTTTCCACACATTTTCCGCACATTCACAATGATGTATGTATGTATTATGCATGTGTGTATGTATCTATCTAAAGGAATGCAAGCAGAGAGCCCTACTCAAGCCTGAAAATTTTGTCTGCCCAGACCGAAGCCTGAAATCAGCCTGATTTTTTTTTTCTGCCCAGACCGAAGCCTGAAATCAGCCTGATATTTTTTTTTCTGCCCAGACCGAAGCCTGAAATCAGCCTGACATTTTTTTTTCTGCCCAGACCGAAGCCTGAAAAAAATGACTGCCCAGACCGAAGCATGAAAATACTACGCGGGCTCAACAAAAGAGAGTCAATTAGTTTTATTCACTGCGTATGCGTGTATGTGTGTGTGTGTGTGTGTGTGCGCGCGCGCGCGCGCGCGCGCGCTCGCATGTGTGTATGCCCGTGTAAGTGTGTGGATGGTGTGAGCATGTGCATGTGCGTGTGTGTGTGTGTGCACATGCGCGTGTACATGTATTTGCGCGCGCGTCTGTGAATGTATGTAAGCAATGGTAGATTGTGCCGTGTGCACATCTATGTGTTTGTGTGTCTGTGCATGCATGGTGTCTGTCAAACATCGTCATAGAGTGCATAAACCTACTTGGAACTCTTTTAACCACACATCCAGTGACATGAAAGTGGGATTTTCATCTCAAGAGTTCTCTTTGAGTTTAAAACTCTTTCTGTGCTATTAAGTATCATGGCAAATATAATTTGACATGAGGAGAACTGTTTCATTGTATTTCATACATTATAAAATATATGTTTCTGTAAATACAATAACATGATTGTCGCCAGTTACCATGGTCTTATTGAATAAATCTTGTTGTTCTGATATTTAAGATGCCTAAATATGGATTTGCTGGTCAAGGCCATTATATTTTGCTGTGACCTTTTCACAGATTTAATTAATCTTCTGACAACGCAGTTAATGCACTTTAAACAACACTAATTGATCAGATTCCGGGTAAGCAGGGTGTTTCTGAATTTAGATAATACAGATCCAGTGTAGCACAGTATTTGTATGAATGGTCATAAGTAGTGCGATAAACACACTGTTCTGAGCAGCAGTCACTGCAATGTGGTCAGTGCGTGTGTAGTGACCTAATTTTATTCCTAAGGTTAGCCAGTTGAAGAAAGTGCTGATAGGTCTATGCGCCCCATAATGTTCAGACAGCATCACAGTACATGTAAGCAATTCTTCATATTTTCATTCAATTGTCTCTGGCTACAATTTTGTTTACTTGTTTTCAAAACATTATAAGTTATGGGTTTACCGGTCAAGGTCATCTGGTTTTACTGTGACCAAATTACATGTCTAATGCTAATTCCATTAAACAAAGTGTCTGAAACGAATAACATACATCATAAAACAACACGATTGGTTGAAAATCAAAGGTGATGTTCAAAGGAAAGACATTTAGATATACAGTTACAGTGACGTTGCCATTGTGTAATGGGTGACTTAATTTCATAGCAAAACGAGGAAAGTATCAAGATGTCCATGTGCTTAAAATATGTTTAGTTAGAATCACAGTAAATGTGTGCAACAGGTCATGCTTCCACTACATTGTGCAGCCTTATACACCCCACTATAGGTGTGAAAGAGAAGAAAAATCCCTAATCAAACAAGGATCTGTGACAGCATACAAACAAACAAAGAAGAATTATGGAAACTAAACTGAACAAAATTATAGCAAAATACATATATTGATAGCTAAACTTATCAAACTCCATGTATGAGATAATTCTCACCACACCTACTTCATGTACCAAAGCGCTGCCCCAATTTTGTTTACACATCATTAACATCTAAAATATTTGAAATGTCCAAAATCATACCATCCCATAAGAGTTTGATTGAAAGTCATCCCTGAAAAATATTGCTGATAACACCGTTCTAACTAAGCACGTTAAGTTGTAACGTTTAGCAAAGACACCCCAATTTTCACTGCACCTATTACTAGTAGTGCTTGTGCTGGAGATTTGTAATACACGTGTAGTTTTAGAGTACATAGTCAACACTGATGCGTTTGTTCACTGATCTTCTGCAACAAATTCACTTTTCAATAACAAAGCATGTTTAAAAAAAACAAAAAAAACAACAACAAAACCAAAAAAAAACAAAGCATGTTTTGTACTTTTAGTTTACTGAAACTATGAAGAACGGATGGACTTACTCTGCCAGTCGTGTGTTAAGTTCTCCGGTTTCAGTATTATCAAACCATCCAATGTCCTGTCGCAGAACGTTGTACAAAAAGCGATTCCTGATACGATGGGACTGCCTTTCAGATGCTGCCATCCAGGTGACAACTTGTACGTAAGCGCACACAATAACCACCAAACCAGTGACTGCAAAGGATTTGAATAAACCAACTGTATTCAATTGAACACAAAAAATATGGTGATTTAGTCTAAAACTATTCAAAACAACATAATTAAGCGGTGGTACACTAAATCTTTACATATTGTGACCCATTCTTCACACAAGATTTTGCATCAAATTATGTGCTAGTATGACACAGTTTCCTATAAATGTAGCAATGTACTGGTTACATCAAGAGCCAAATCCATATGAATGGATGCATATAAAATTCTATATATTTCACCAATCAATTTCCAACAATTTGATTCAAATGAATAACAAGTTTAACCTTGGTTCAACTAGACTGAAAAATTGATTGAAATAAAAGAATTTGTAATTGTGATAAAAATAAAATAAAATAAAATAAAATAATTCCACTGGGCCAGTTCCTGTTTCTCTCTTCCTGAATGGACAAATTTGCACATAAAGGCGATTCTCATTTGAAATCATTATGAATAAATCAGAATAGTTGTAGTTTGTGGGGGAGGAGGGAGGTATTTTTGCATATGCAGCCTTTTTAAATCCCACGCACACAGAACCTCGATTCATTGTCTCAGTGAAAGACTTGTAGGAAATGGGGTCAGAAACAAGTTTAACTTCGAGAGAAAGAAATACCTTGAACTAAACAGCTCAGTGGAGATTCGAACAATGACCCCAGGAACACAAGTCCTGCGCTATAACAACTGAACTATTCCAGCCTAACACAGAAAATGACACAAAATAGGTTAATTATTTACTGACAAAGAAGTAGCAAAACTGATGAATATGTTACTAATTCAGCAAATAGCTACAAAATTTGTCATTATTTACTGATTTGTAGGCAGGAATAAAACAAAGAATATTCATACTTATTAACATGAAAAGATGGTAATAATATGCTTATTTAGTTGTTACCTGCCAACATAGCAAATGGCAAAAATATGATTACTTACTGAAAAAGTAGATGGCAAAATGTGTCATTTTATCCAAAATTTTATCAGTGATGTAGTCACTGGGGCACGTTTTGGTACCATTGTAGAAGGTAGATATCTGACTGCAGTATCCGCTGAAGAAGGAATCAAAGGCAGTTATGTTGCATTCACGGAGACATATGAATGTTTTGTGAAAATATGCGTATGTGTGCGTGTGTGTGCGCGCCCCCGCGCGTATACGTGTTCAAGGTCATGAATGTGTACAAGTGCGCGTGCGCGCACACACACGCACACACACACACACACACACACACGCGCGCGCGCGCGCGCGCGCATGCATTCACTCATAAACCAAAAAAGAGACAAAGCCTTCATGGTTCACACTTGCTTCATGTAGAATAACAACAACGAAACCGAATACACCGGGTAGGAGATGGATGGGGTGGGGTATGGGGCTACCAGTACATACATAACAATCCAAATCATAGTTTTTGCTCACCATCGTCAGAAGCGAGTGTTTGTCGAATGTGTGCTGGAAATGGAGCTATTCTATCTTAAACATGTCATACCAGTCACCATTTCATTATCTTACAATCATAATATAGAACTATCAAACTTTCCCTGTCTTCATTACAGCTTTTCGGTTTTGACAAATCGTAACATCGTCGAACGCATCTTCAGGTGTAATCACTCTGGACAATCCAGTTCTTTCGGCAAAATCATCATCTGTGGATCGGATGAATTGTAGACTGATGGACTGTCGCCGATCAAAGATGCATTAAAAAGATAAAATGAAATAAAAACGGTTACTCGTTGTCAGAATCCGTGAAAAAGAATGCCCATTTTCAAAAACTATGATAGTGTATGAAGATTTCTCTTCAATCAATGATTTAAGTTGAAGTTGGACTCATTTGAAAAACCATGAAACGTTTTCAAATGCGCATACGTAATATGAGTTAAGTTTGACAAACTGTGAACCAAAGATTATTTATCTTTTTTTGGACATTATACAGTAAGTGATGAGGCCTATGCATAAATCATTATCTGAATAAAATTGAATGGCTTCATTCGCCTCGTTTCCATGTTATCGGTAACTATCGATATATGCGTATGCTTGATTATGCATACTGATTTAAATAATCTTTAACTATTCAGCAATACACGTTATTACAATACAAACAAAGACAAAAGAGCATCAACAAACTTAAAGCTTATACTGTGCTCACACGTTGCCCTTTAATTTTAACATGACAGCTGATGAACCATATTTTATCAAATAACTTATTCATAAACAGTTAGTGAAGAAATAAAACAAATGAATATACAACTAAGTAAAATACTGCTACTATCGTCAATATCAATGTCAAATCAAATCAATAGTCACCAGAGGTATCGCCTGATGAAAGAGAAGCACGAAAAGAAAAGAAAAAAAAACGAAAAGGAAAATGGAAATGAAATTTATAAAAATGATGGGTGAGGTGGAGGGCTGGGGGAGGGGGGGGGGTGCAGAGGGGAGTAAGGAAAATCTGATCTGACAACCGAAATTGACCGTTTGGTCAGTCAAGGATACAATATGATCACATCCAACACATATCTAACAAACAGAATCAAGTTGTACCCGTTCTTCACAAATATTTTTTTAAGTTAATATCTATTTGAATCGTAAATAAACTGGTGAACAAATTTAAATATGAATATATTAGTATCGTTTTGGAGATCAGGATTTCAATACATCATTATTTGTAAGTGGATGTAATTCGGAAATAAAGTTAATACTGTGTTTGCCCAAGCCACATAAAAGTATTGGCAAAATAATAGATAATGTTCAGCAGTTTCGCTTGCAGTGCCACAAGCACAAAGTGGATCATTTAGTAATTGTCTGTTGAACATAATATCTCTCAAATCACAAATCCCTAGACGAAGTCGACAGTAAATGATTTGTTCCTTCCGTTTACCAAAGTAATCATAGCTACAGCATCGTTAGCACACAGGTACTGTTTAAGCTGGCATAAGGAGTTGCTGGTTTTAACATAATCAGGTAAAGAATTTCAGAGATAAAACATGGTATCAATGATTTCCGATTGAGTTCAGTGTGGAATTTTGACACGGTGCGTTCCAGTGATCTGCGCCTATGGTATGGGTTACTGTCTGAAACAAGAGCGGGAACAAGATCTGTTAGGTAATTTGGGCACAGACCATCAACATCTTGAAATATGTATATATCTCTTCCTTCTTTACTTAGGTGTACAGAACCCTGATTCTTGGTATACTTTCTTTTGGAGACTAGTCCCACGAACAGCTCCAGTTATAGTTCTTAATGCTTAAAGTTGTAAATTTTCCAGAGAGTTTGATTTTACATGTGATGCAATTATTCCATACAATAACGGCATTGTCAAAATGTAATATGAATAATTTGTACATAATTTCTAATGCTCTTCTGTTTAGCTTGTACTTGTACGTCTTAAGACAAAAATCGAACACAGTTACAGCATCAATTATAATCTTGGTATGTTCATCCCATTTACAATTGTTTTGGAGTATAACGCCTAGATGTTTACGTGTGTTTGTACTTTGTAATGGTGAGCTGGCAAAGGTAAGAGGTAAAACTGTGTTAGTGTTTCGAGGAAAATTTAATTATTCTGCTTTCCCTTCGTTAAATTTTACTTTCCATCGCTTCGCCCAAAAACCGGTCTTTTCTATGTCAGAACTGAGTGTTTATGCACGTATGTTTGGGTTATTAAGTGCTAAGGACATCCTCGTATCATTTGCAAATGCTATATTTGAATGGATGTCGTATACAATATCATCAATATAAATAAGGAATAAAAGTGGACCTTACATAACCTTAAGGAACACCTGCAGGGATTCCTTTGTAATCTGACTTATCACCCTTTATAACGACTGCTTGGATACGGTTAGAAAGGTAATCAGAAAACCAGTCAAATAGTTTGCCTGGTATGCCATTCGCTTTTTTGATTTAGAAGAAGTCCCTTATCCCAAATTCGATCAAATGTTTTGGATATATCAAAATACACAGCCTGGGTTGTGGCTCCATTATCAAAAGATGAGCATATTAGCATAAGTCATTATAGATACAGAGCAACTGATTTACTGTCGAATCACCAGAAATAAAATAAAAACTTGTAAACTTGCTTATGAATGCATCTCTCAAGGGCTAGACCAACACAGCCTAGAAAGAAATTGGACGTTATTATTACAAATTTCCTTCTATTTGTGTGTGTGTGTGTGTGTGTGTGTGTGTGTGTGTGTGTGCAGAGTATTTATGTGTGCTGTTTTCCATATTCGAGGAAATTTTGATTCATGCAAGCTTTTGTTGAAAATTGTAGTTAACGGATCTAGAATGGCTGACAATGAGGCAATTAACAATCTGATATGGACAAGATCTGGTCCAACTGCTTTATTTTTGTTAAAATTTAGAATAACATCTTCAACATCAGATGTAGTAAGCGATATTTCTGTATGTTCCAAATCGAGGAATCGAATGACAGGTAAATCTTCGTTAACTTCAAGAGTGGATTGCGAAATGAAAAACTTGTTAAGAACATCAGCTTTATCTTTGTTCTTATTAAAAAATAAAAATAAATATATATATATATATATATATATTAAAAAAATATATTAAAAAAAAACCGTTAGACATAATAGGAGGGTAGGGGAGGGGGGGATATCTGACACAGCAACTTTTTTTCTCAAAAAACACACAAAAAAACAAGACTTGACAAGCTTCCACCATGACTTTGTTATCTTTGTTGTTATCTTATTTTCGAAATTGGTAGCATACTCTTTGTTTTTGCTTTTCTCTATTTGTAATATAGTTCATAAAACGACGAAATTGTAGTTATTCTGGTTTATTAGTTTGTTTAGCTGATTTGTGATTAAAAATTTTTTTTAAATTTACGTTCCTCTATAAGCAACCAAATTTCATCTGTCATCCAAGGGACGTTATTCGGACGTACAATGATAGTTTTCATTGGCATACATAGCTTAGCGTTATTCATTAATATCTGAAAACATTTCCGCAATTTCGTCAATTGTCTTATGTTAGATCGCTTCATCCCAATTAACCTGATGTAGGGGGTTGCAAAATTTACATCCATCCAGTTTATTGTAATGAAGATTTGTTTTTTAAATTGACTGTTCTCTAATTACTGTATTTCTGATAACTACATAAAGTACGCTATGGTCGCTGCAGACAGCAGGCAGGAATCCGTTGATTTTATTATACTGGGGCTTTGCGTAAGTATCAGATCTAAGCACAAACTGAATTCAGTAATCTTTGTCGCTTAAATCTCGACTGACTATGAATATTCATGAAAGGAATACTTTTAAACACAAAACAATAATTTGGGTGAATGTGGACAGTGCAAAACCTTCATACTGAGTTGTTTTGTTGTTGTTTTTTTGTTTTGTTTTGTTTTTAATGTTTGGTGGATTATGCTTTTTGATTCGTTTTGTGAATGCATTGGACTGAGCTGTTGTAATGTTTTAAAGATATGTTTATATCTAGCTTGATCATGTAAGGCGCTTTGAGCAGCATAATTATCATTACTTTAAAAAATAACAAAAAAAACTTTCCTATGTTTTAGATGAGTGAGAGCTAAAAATTGTTCTTTCCCTAAGTGTATTCAGATTCATGTCCCATTACTTTGCAGAATTTTTTCGTTCTACTGATAGATATAGGCATCCATGTAACTTCTATATTAAGCA
Source organism: Babylonia areolata (assembly GCF_041734735.1). Classification (NCBI taxonomy): domain Eukaryota; kingdom Metazoa; phylum Mollusca; class Gastropoda; order Neogastropoda; family Buccinidae; genus Babylonia; species Babylonia areolata. The sequence continues at coordinate 53,185,709 of NC_134877.1, forward strand.
GAAGAAATTCCAATGTGAACTGAGAAAAAAAGATAGAAAATAACTGTTATTAATGACGGGAATAAGAAATAGAAATATAACAATAACCCGACTTTGGTTGTTGTTTGTTTGTTGGTTGGTTGGTTGTTGTTGTTTTTTTGTTGTTGTTGTTTTTTGTGCCCTTCCAAGAAGTGCTTTGTCATTATAATTAAAAGGTGTGGGAAGAAATTCTTTTTAAATCTAAGCCACATCTGGTATTGATAAAGTTTTTTTCCAGAAATATATTTTGTTTAAGTTCTACACACGCGCGCGCGCGCACACACACACACACACACACACATACACACACACACACACACACACACACACACACACACACACACACAGAGAAAGAATGAGAGAGAGAGAGACAGACAGACAGACAAATACAGAGAGAGACAGAGAGAGAGCGAGACAGAGAGAGAACCGAAACCCAAGGTTACGAGGGGTGTTCGTTAAAGATTTCCGCTGACTTAACATCCGGTTATTGTAGGAGCTTGAAACTGTATATTTACAATAATACATATTTCTTTAGTTCACTAGATAATTTGCTTCACTGAACTCTTTAGAGTTTCTCTTTTATATGTGCTATGGTGGAGTAAGGTGTGATGATGGAACAAGCTGAGAGTCGAGCGGTCATCAAGTGTCTGTACTTGAGAGGCCGTACACCAAAGGAGGCGTTCGATCAGATGAAAGATACCTGTAGGAAGAATGCCCCATCGGATGACGCAGTCAAGCACTGACATCGTCAATTCATTTGTGGTCGGGCATCGTTGGAAACGGCTCCCATTCCTGGGCGACCACAGTCCGCAATTGCTGAAGACAACATCCGGCAAGTAGAGGCCGCCATTTTGGAAGATCGCCGTATGATTATTCGCCAACTAGCCCAAGATGTTAAGATCAGTGTGGAGTCTGTGAAAAAAATCATCCATGACCATTAACACATGTGGAAGTTGTCTGCACGATGGATTTCTCGGTTGTTCACACCTTTCCAAAAGCGGGAACTAGTCACATGCTCCCATGGTCTTTTGACAATGTGCCAAGAAAACCACGAGGAATATTTCGACAGTCTAATCAAGCAGGGTCCATCACTATGACTGACGCCCATTCGAAGCAATGGAAGCATTTTAACTCACCACCTCCGAAGAAGGCGTGTGTTCAATCCTCGGCGGGCAGGGTCGTGCTCACGTTCTTTTGGGACCAGCGCGAAATAGTGGTGATGGATTTCCTGGAAAAGGTACCATAATTACCGAGGCATACTACGCTTCATTCCTGCAGAAATTGCGGGAGGCCATCAAAACCGAAAGGCGTGGCATGCTGACCAAACTTATCCGCCTCCTGCAAGACAACGTCCCGGTTCACAACTTGCATGTTGCCCAGACTCGGTCATGCGGCTATGAAATCCTTCCTCACCCCCTTCACTCCCAACCTCGCACTATCTGATTTCCACCTCTTTCAAACTATGAAATCATTTTTGAAAGGCAAGCACTTCGCAGACGATGAAACGCTTATTCCCGTGGTCAAGTCGTGGCTTCCGGCGCAACCTGAAGACTTGTACAGGCAAGGTCTTCACAGCTACATAAAGCGATGGGAGAAGTGTGTCACCCTTGATGATGCCTATGTATATAAAGATTAATAACTGTGCAAGTTTCGTTCGTCTCAGTCTATGGTAAGTGGGTCAGGCAAAATCTTTAATGAACATCCCTCGTATCACATAGACTTAGGTTGTTGTAAACACACACCAACCAAAAAAGCACTTTCTGACATGAAAAAATGCTATTTCATTCAGGTCATTCTCACTCGAGTTTTGAAGAATCTGACAGCATCGACTCTTTTGTCTCACTGACGGATGTCAAGAAAGCGCCAATTTCGTCCAGGAAATCAGTGTAGATACCCGTGTCGACGAAGAGATCAATCATGTCACCAAACACAATGGTCATGGCCGGAAGAGCACAACCGGTGGTGGCAGCACCTATCGCCCCCACAACCATGAGCAGTTTGTCCAAACCATCAGAAAACCTGAACTGCAATCGTAAAGAGAAAAAAAACTTGTTGTTCCAATTTTCAGAGAGCTATATCCACGTGCTGTTTTGTCTATTTTGTTACCTTGTTTTGTTTGTCGTTTACTTTTTGTTGTTTTTTTCTTTTGTGTGTATATATGTATGTGTGTGTGCTTGCGTGTGTACACGCGTGTGTGTGTGTGTGTGTGTGTGTGTGTTTGTGTATGTGAATGCACATGCATGAATATGGGCCTACATCCTCATATTCTTAAAAACTGACAGAAAAAACAACAAATAAATGAACGCAAAACCTGCTAAACATCTGCAAACACTAATACACATATAATGTTAGTTTTTCAAGAGTCTGCATTATTTTTAATGTAATTGAGTAGCCACAATTCTTAAAACTCTCTTATCTCTGTCGATCTAAATTCAACCTATCTTGTAAATACTCACAGCTATCTGTCTATCTGATATTGACGTGGTTCTTTTATCTGATCTGCCTATCCATCCATGTTTCCTCCTTTGAGAGAAATACAGAAACAGCCACAGACGAAAGACAGACTGACAGTCACACACACACACACACACACACACACACACACACACAGAGATCTATCCGTACAAAATGTGAGCCGGAACGCGGACACCCATTTCATTCAATGCTCTCAGCTGCCTGTAGACCAAACAGCGTTTTACATGTAGTTTCTACATACGCAAAATGCCCGATAAGTGATATATATATCCATGACACGTCAGTTCAAACTCACCACTTCGAAAAAGCCGACTATCATTGGTTTTTCTTCCTTCGTCTTTTTACCGTCCCTTGCCTCCCCTTCTGCATTTGGTTCCACACTGCCATAGTCAGCTAAAAAAACAAAATCTTTGATTGAGCAGCAATAGAGAGATACATGGTAATTACAAATGTTGTAATATATAGCACCAACAGCACAAGTTTTGTGTGTATATGCACGCACAGACACACACACTCACACACGCGCGCGCGTGCACGCACAGAGACACACACACACACACACACACACACACACACACACACACACACACACACACACACACTGAAGTGGACGACACGCTCATGAAATGCATTACAATTATAGCTTCTTTCCTGCTCTCTCTCTCTCTTCGATCACACACGCACACATGATTAAAGAGAGAGAGAGTACAGTACTGAACAGTTCTGCGAGAAGAGAAATTCAAGTTCACTGATTTTGTTTGTTTTGTCTGCTATCCCATTGTGTAATGTAATAAAGCATCACTGTCTCTCGCACGAGAGCTTCGCTGATGACACTCAACTCTATCAGCTGCAACTGCTGAAACTAATCAACTAATGGCACACAAACAAGAGTGTATGACAGGCTTGAAGTCTCGGATAACCTTCAACAAACTACAACTGAATGATGAAAAGACTGAACTGTTGCTTGCCTACCTCAATAAATTTTCGAACCACCCATTTCTCCCTCATTCTCTTCTGGTAAACAACACTGTTATTCCTGTCTCCCAGTCAGTGCGGTGTCAGTCTTGACCACAGTTGTCCTTTCAGCAACACATATCAAACATTTGCAAATCGGCTTATCTAAAGATGCGAAGATTTAATTCCATTCACCTGTCTATGGAAGCAACCAAAACAATTGTCTGTGCCTTTGTTTTGTCTAGGATTGATTACTGCAACTCTGTTCTTGCCTGCGTTCTAAAAAAAATTTTTTTTTTTTAAATCTGACTTGACAAACACCAGAGAGTTCCGAAAAATGCTGCTCGACTAATTTTCATATCATCCATTTTCGAACATAACTCCTTTCTTTCATTCTCTTCACTGGCTATCTGTTTCAAAGGGAACTGAATACAGTCTTTCTGATCTGACGGATTCTGTCTTCACAAGCTGTGGCCCTCGTTACCTCTCTGGTTTTAGTACACATTCAAAATCATCGCCTTCGTTCTGCTTCTGATACCAGGCTACTAAAATTCCTTTTGTAAAGGAGAAGCATCAGACCTTTTCAGGTTTAATCATAGTGGAACAAACTGCCAGAAAACTTGCGAGATTCTGTTTCGCTGATGGTGAAGTGGGGAAGACGAGGGTGACCAAAATGTAAAGCGCTTTGAGCAGAATTTCGAGAGGGGAGTGGGTGGGGGGGGGGGTGCGGGGGGGACCGCACTTTATAAATGTGCATGATTATCAATATTATCGCTATTACTGATTGAGGGAAGAAATCAATAGGTCCCTGATATGTCAGTACACGGAAGTAACACTGCATGGTACACTTGGCTGACTTTACACGTGACTGACCAGTACACGATCAAATACATGTCGAGTATCTTCCTAGTTGAACTCTGTAGATGAGAAGACCGACATGATATTCATTATACCATTATGAATATATTCATGGGATATTACATTATGAATTCGAAATAAAAACAAGAAACATATAGAAATAAGACCAATTCCTTTGCCACAAGGTCGTCCACAGCCACTGCATGGAATGAAGTCCTGCAAGGATGGGCTCCGTTTTCTCTGATTCCTCTTTTTGTGGACGGCGGCTGCTCTGTTGCGCTCGAATGTGTTTGTACCCTAGGTACACTGTTGTTTCCACTGTGTTCTTACAAGGGCAACATCTTCCCAGGAAGCAGTGTCGATGCTGCAGCTTCTAAGGTGGGCCTTCAAGGTGTCTTTGTATCTCTTGAGAGGCCTTTCTTGGTCACGTTGTCCTTCCTTTAGTTGTCCATTGAGCAGCATCTTTGGAATTCTGCTGCCCTCCATACAAACTACGTGTCCTGTCCATCTGAGCTGGCTTTTAATGAGTGTATGTATACTCAATACTAGGTAGGCCACACTTCTCTAGGGCCTGTAGTTTGGGCACTCTGTCTTGCTATTTGATGCTGCAGATCTTGCTCAAGCATCGCTGATGGAACTGTTCGAGTTGTTGGATGTGTCGGCGGTACGTTGTCTGAGTCTCATAACAGTAGAGGAGAGCACTCAGTACCACAGCTCTGTACACAGTGACCATTGTGTGCAGTTTGATGCCGTGGTCTGGCGACAGACTTCTCGAGAGTCTGCCAGAACTGGCCTTTGAGATGCGCAACATCACTTCTGCGTCTAGAGATCCGTTACTGCTTACAGCGCTACCCAAGTAGCAGAACTTGTCCACAGTTTTGATCTCTGTGTTGCTGATGACAAACGGTGGTGGAGCACTGGCAGCTCTGGACGGTGAAGGCTGGAACATGGCCTCAGTCTTACCAAGACTTACTGCAAGTCCAAAACGTTGACAGGCCCATGCAAAGTGATCTGTGATGCACTGGATGTCTTCATGGGAGTGGGCAGCCAGTGCACAGTCATCAGCAAAGAGGAACTCTCTCAGATACTTAAGTCTTGGCCTGAAGTCGTCGAAGGTTAAAGAGTTTGCCATCTGAACGAAACTGGATGTATACCCCCTCCTCACAGTCCGGAATTTCACTGGGAATGGATCAGAGATGTCTCCATTTTCTTGCACCCTCACCTGCATGCCATCATGGAATGAAACGATCAGTGAAATGAGCATGTAGGTGATGAGTCTTTTCAAGATTGTCCTGGCAAGAATCTTTCCTGCGATGCACAAGAGGGAAACCCCAAAGTGATTGTCACAGGATGCTTTATCATCCTTTCTCTTGTAGGTGCGTACAATGGAGGTGGCTTTGAAGTCTTGCGGCACTTCTCCCTTTTACCATATGGACTGGAAGAGGGTCGTAAACTTTCCATACGTCGTCTCCATCTTGTAGATGTCAGATGGAATTCCATCTGCTCTTGGTGCTTTCCCCTACATGGTCTGCTTCAGAGCCTTCGCAGTCTCTGTGTGGAGGGTGGGTCTGACAGAGATTCCTTCTCAGCCCAGTGAACAAGGATGCTATTCTTATCTGCCAGCAGTGTGGTCTGGTCAGAAGCACGAATGGGTGTTGACCCAGTTGTCTGAGGCCCTCGTGAAATGTCTTCATGTCACTGATGTCAGCCACAGCTTGCAGACTTTCTGCTTTCATTTCCCACCAATCGTTCTTCATCTACCGAAGCTTCTGTTGGATGAACTGCTTGCTGATACTTCTGTTCCTTCTTCTCGCAGGTCTTGTCGCTAAGGTGATCTCTGTGGGTCTTGTGGAGCATGTCTGTGAGCTTGTTGAGCTGTGGGTCGTTTTCATCAAACCTGTCTCTATGTTTGCGTTCAACAAAGCCCTGGGTATCAACTGCAGCGTTGTACAGGATTCTTTGAAGGCTTTCCATTGTTTGCCAGTGTCTTTTCCAGTGAGGTCGATGTCTGACAGACATTCCAGGATCCTTTCTTGCAGAATGTCTCTGCTTGTACACAGGCGAGCAATGTTCAGCCATCTCAGGGGCTTGATTTGTTCTTTGGGATAAGCTGTATGTTCATCTTGCTCCTGATCAGGCAGTGATCGGACCAGCAGTCAGCTCCCCTCATGCAGCGTGTAATGAGGACATCACGTCTGTCTCTCTGGCAAACAATAACATAGTCAAGCATGTGCCATTGTTTGGAGCAGGGTTGCAAACATGTGTAGCCGTGTACCTGAGTGGTATATAAGGGGACAGACGGTACAAAAGAACTAACTATTATGATGATTGTTTACTGAATTAAAGGCTAGACAAGAATTCCCGCACACAGGCCAGGAACATAATATAGAGGCCAGTCACAAAAGGGTTTTTCTATTGTTTTATTTACAATAGTTATGTAGAAGTTAAAGAGAAGAAGAAGAATAGAAGAAGAGATAAAACAGTGCCTGGAATGACACAAACAAACTGTCATTAGCACAACATTTCGGCACAAGTGAATAGTAAAGCACATGTTTTCATATTACATGGAAAGACTATAACTCGGTTTGGGATAAGCAACAACATAAGATGAGATAATGCATATGTCTGAAGACCAAACACTGACATCAAATGACATTTCTAATACATTTAAATAGTGTAGATAAAGTGGTTAAAGCTAAGCTAATTTAGTGAAAGTACACTGACAGTAAAGATTATGTAAAGCTTATACTGTGTCCAAGTGACTCAAATGAATTGGTTTATCATGTAGCACTATACTGGAGTAAGCCATATAGGAGAGGGCATGATAACTAAAATTTAATTATAATTAACAGACTAAGATACATACCAGTTTAGTTTAACCAATAACTGATATCAACCCAACACTATCTTGTAATCACCACAACAGAATACTACACACATCTGAGAGTACTGAGCACACTGTAACCGTGAAACAATGTAGCAGTACAACTGATATCAGCATGTGAAATAATACATGAATAATAAACAAGATAATAGAATCAGTGGCTTTGATATTATACAGGCAAACTGATAGACCAGATACTAAGTGAAGAACCATCATGGCTTAACCATTAAGTGGCGAATGAACTTACACAAGTTATCTGTTTCATCAAATCCAAATATAAACATAGCTAAGCTTGTGCTCAACATTTAAATCTCCCCGCCAAAGCAGGTTAAGTAACCTAACCTTCATCAGTGACAGCAAATGAGAAAGAACATTCTCGAACAAACTTAGATAAAGATATATTTCTTAAACTGTATAAAGCATTAGTTAGATCACAAGTGGAATATGGTAATATTGTGTGGCACCCATACCTCAAGAGACAATCTATGGCTATAGAAAGGGTGCAAAGAAGAGCAACTAAGATATTAAAAGAATGCAAAGCTATGAGCTATCAACAGAGACTTATATACTTAAATCTGCATTCATTAAAGGGAAGAAGGCTAAGAGGGGATTTAATAGAAACATACAAAATGTTAAATTGCTATAATGAAGTCAATGTGAATAATGTTTTTAAAATGTCAGATTATGAGAATACAAGAAATTCAATGATGAAAATTTGTAAAGAGCACTGTAATACTAACGTCAGGAAAAATTCATTAGCTAATAGAATTGCACATACATGGAATGCACTACCATTGGAAACTAAACTTGCACAAAATACTAATGTATTCAAAAATCTCCTTGACATGATCAATTTAAAAGAAAAATTTACTGACTTTGATGAGTGATTTACAGAACATGTAAAAGAAAACATATATATATCCCACAAATAAAAGGAAACCGATATTGAAAGGGACATTAAAAAAAAAGGCTGTGAGGCCTAGGCAGTCAAATGCCAGTCCCTACACTACTACTACTACTACAACAACTACTACTACTACTACATAAACTATCAGTGTCCAGAGACGTCCAGAGACTGTGACGTTAAGGAGAATCAAATGGAACACTGCTCAAAGTATATGACGACATGGCAATTTTCTAGATCAATTATAGCCGAGCTGTGACTACATGTCAAAGCAATAACTGAACAAAGAATTAACTGAACAAAGCAATAACTGAACATACTCATATGAACACAAGTACTGTATCGAAGAATACAATTTACAAATCAACACATTCTACACACTAGTACTTATAGTGATAAATAGCGAGACTGCGTCTGCCCCTGGGACAACGCGCACACACACACACACACTGCTTGCAACACGGCAAGAGAGAGAGAGAGTGGCTCTGGTCAGATGACTGACCAGGTAGAGTGACCACTGATCACCCACTCCGTCTCTTTATGCAAGGAAAGTGGACTGCAAAGACAATTGCGTGTGTTGCGTGTGCCGCGAAGCGAATCGGCTCGAATCTGCCCAAATTTGCTCAGCAGTGTGTTAGTTACAAGGTGTTCAGTGATAGATTTCTAAATGATTCCTGAACCGATTTACGTCGGATAGGTCGCAAAAGAAAGAGCTCAACACCTACTTTCCAATGAGTATAAAATGAAGTGTTGATTATCCAAGATGAATTTATAATCTTAATTTAAGTCACCTGAAAAGGGTCAGTTTTAGCGAGCTCATCGTGGAAAATTACAAACTGATGGAACAGATTTAAAGATGGAATTGCGACGATTCTGCCAGTATATAATACTTGTAGTTTACTGATCTGACAAAAGAAATATTAATTAAATACGCTGCATCAGAAACACAGAAGTCAACTCACCTAATCGCGTACACAGACGCTGGTTAAGGAGTGGTGTGCAGCAGACAAAATGACGTAAGCTTAGCGTCATTTGAAATCTTTAGACTGATGGACAATTAAACTGAAATCAAGCATGCTTCTAACTGATTAAAGCATATGTGTAAGCACAACAAATATAATATTACAGTAAACGATACAGAGACTTGATTTAATAGATGTATACAGAATAGGTTTAGAATGGGCTTTGCCTTTAAAACGGGAATGGGGTCACACATTCTGCACCAGCCGCTGAAAGCCAGCAAGTAAGACAGCGTCTGCTGTGTGCGTGAAGCAGTTTTTGAAGCAAGCAGAGTGGTTGGTTACACCTGTGTTCTTGAACTTGTCTGCCTGCTGGAGGATGGTATTGGTGATGCCACACGAGCGTTAAAGTCCCCCGAGGATGATGAGTTTGTCCTTGTGGTTGACCTCATTGATGATACAGTTTAGATCCTCGTAGAAGGCTTCTTTGATGTCATCTGGGTTCATCATTGTTGGAGTGTAGATGCTGATGACGGTGGCAAAGTGGTCCTTTGTAAGCCTAAGCCGCAATATCATTAGGCGATCATTAATGCAACGCGGCAGGCTATCCAGCTTCTGAGCAAGCTTTGTGCACATGGCAAATCCAACACCAGAAGTTCTTGGGTTATATTCAGGCTTCCCAATGCAGTAAAATGTGTATCCTCCTCCAACTTCTTCAAGCTGTGTGTCGCCCGCATGTCTTGTTTCACTCAGCCGCTACATCGACCTGATAACGGCCTAGCATAGTGGCAATCAGCGTGGTAAGACGCTCTGGTCTGTTGTCTCTGTCTAGTAAGGTTCAGACAGTCAATGCCCCAAATGTCAGGGGTATCTACATTTTCTTGTTCTTTGTCTTTCAACCGCCTTGTTCGATGACCAGGCAGTAGCGGTCACCTATCAGGTATTGTGAAGTGCAAGCTTTGTTTAGGAATCCTTTTATCTCCCCCTCTCCATGTGGGGATAGCAGTGCTATCTCTGAATAGGGCTGCTCTGTCGCTGAAGGAGGATACGAGCATTGCATCTGTCCTGGTGTATGATAAATGACCACCAGTGTAGAGTGGTAGACAGGGACATCCAGCAACATCTTTTGCCTGTCCCCGTCACAAACTCTCCATCGCCGCAGGACTTGAAAGTAGCTTTTATAATTTAAAATAATTATATGTGTGTGTGTGTGTGTGTGTGTGTGTGTGAATACACAAAAGAACATCAAAAATTTCTGGGAGCCGCATGATGGTTGTTCACAGCTCGGGTCTATGTGTGCGTGCGCGCACATATGTATGCGTGAATACATGTGTGCGTACGTGTGTGTGTGTGTGTTGACTCACCTTTTGTGGAGTGAACTTTGTCCAGATGCAGTAGTTCCATCTTATCTGGGTTCGCTAGGTTCGACCGTTTGTGGCTGGACAACTCGACCATTTTTTTTTCTGGATCCCCTTACAATCACCACACACACGTAAAATTGCCTGTCGGTCTGTATGTGAGTCCTTCTGTCTATCTGCTCTTTCGGGCAGGCGGGTGAAGGTTTGTCTTCCCTGTCTCCACTCTTCCTTTCTTGTCCTGCTCCTTCTTCGCGGTTTGATTTCCGAACGTCTTTTTGTCTGCACAAGATTTACGAAACCTGTTTTTAAAGCATGTGTGCGTGTGCGTGTGTCTGCGTGCGTGCGAGCACGCGCGCGCGCTTGTGTGTATATGTGTGATACGAGTTTACCAGGAACTGCGACGTTAATGGTGGTGATGGGGTAGTTGTGGTGGTAGGGGCGGTAGCTAGCCGAGTTCGACCTTCTGCCAACCAATGCAAACAGCCGGTCTTTGGATGATGGACCAGTCCACTTACACAATGTGGAAATGCTCCTTAAGGGTGTAGTGGAAAAGTTCGTGATCGCATTGTGCGTTAGAAAGCATGATGTGTGGAAACAACGATGCATGGCTCAGACTCAGACTAGGGCTCATTTCGTTGTCATAAGAATCCATGGAACAAAAGAGGTGCAACAGGCATATTGGAACAAGATGTGACGCAGACTACGACTCTGATTCAGTTCATTGTCATGAGAATCTATGAGGCAAATAATAACAAAGTGTGACACAGACTATGAGTCAGACTCGTTTCATTGTCATGAGAATATGTGGAGCAAGTAACCATAAGATGTAACTCAGATTCATTGCGCGCGCAAGTGAGAAGGGTGAAATAGTTCAATTTTTTTTAAAATAAAAGAGAACGAATTACGCCGAAAAGTATCAAGACGTGACCTGAGTAATTTCATTTGATATCGTCACATAACCTTCCCCTTCTTTACGAATTTTGTCCATCTTTAAACACACTCCCCTCCATGCTTTGAGCAAATTACACAAAGCAAAAACAGACTTTGTTTCATGTGTTTTTCAGGAATAAACGTATTTTCTGATATCATATTTCGGACATTCCATTACAAAAAGAAATTTATTTCCAGTTTCACAGTTATGGCAAGTGCGCATTTCTCGGGGATTGTTGTGATGCTCGCCAACTTAATGTATGACTACACCTGAAATGAAATGTTTTTTAAATGAAAAAAAAAAAAAAAAAAAAAAAAAAAAAAACGAACCATGCATGTTTGGGCAACAGGAAACACAAGCACAGCTAATCTGGGTCTATAAATAATGTACAAAAATCGAAATTTAAATTCTTTTCTTTTTTAGCGTGATAATGTGGTTACAGTATTCGAGGTGATAACGCTGTTTATTTTGGTATATCTCGGGAATTTAATAAATTCTTTAAATTCCGCAGTAAAGGAGACGCATCAAGCACACTGCAAATTGTATCCGCCTTCTCCGCATCTGCCGAGATCGTTTTCGACAAGCTCAGTTACCGGCGAAAACTACAACACGGTCCATTCAATTTCTCTTTTTACATTGTAGTTAATTCAGTATCCACTTAGAATTATTCATATGCGGTAAACACGTCGATGATGTAGTTAGTGCCACTGTATGTGTTCCGTCCAGAATTTTTTGTTGTTTTTTTCTTTTGATTGCGAACAAGAAAAATGAGGTCATGCCAGCTTCAAATCTAACCATTTTCTGGAATCAGAACCTCAACGAAATAAACCGTTTATGATCCGGAAATGTAATTTAATCCAGATGACTTACAACCTATTACTGTTGCGACTGTGAAGATTTTTTCCCCAATATTCTCAGTTCAAATGACAATGTTAAAGTTTACCACGACGCACAGACACATTTTAGCAACCTAAATTTCTGGAGCTAAATGCACAGTATATTTCGTATGTTTTGCAATGCAGACATTAAGTACAACAAAAATAAAAATCATTTGACCTTTGTCATCCATTCTGAGTCGGTAAACTGTGGTGTGAATTGCCTGAAAACAGTCCACCATCATAACCCCTTAGTAACCTGATAACGACATCACACGCTTTCCTGTGATTGCAATTTTGGCGGCTATACAGAAAAGCGTGTATGTCTTTATTAGGATAATATGGGGTTATGATGGTGGTTTTTCGGGCAATTTCTCCACAATTTAACTACTCCGAGTGGATGACAAAGGTCAAATCATTATTATGTATGTTATACTTCATGCCTGCATTGTAATATACACGAAATATACCGTGCATATAGCTCCAGGAATTTAGGTTGCAAACGCGCACACAATCACAGCCGACACACAATCACAACCGAATACCGGGTCATTACACAGACTCACTTTGTTTACACAAAATACTGGCGACTGAGCCGTGATTCGAACCAGCGCGCTCAGATTCTGTCGCTTCCTAGGCGGACGCGTTACTGTAGACCATCACTCCTTGTGAGTGGCTACACCACTGTGATTCATGTTGTATGGGTAGGTCTATTTCTTTAGGGATGAATAAAGAGAAGTAGAAGACAGTTTTCTGGTGAGTGGCAACACTGCTGTGAAACAAGTCGTACAGATAGGACCATTTGTTTAGGGATGAGTAGAAAGAAAGGGGTACAGAGAAAAGACAGATGGTTTTCTGGTGAGTAGCAACACTGCGGTGAACAAGTCATACTGATTGGTCCATTTCTTTCGAGACGAATAGAGAGAAGTACAAGACAGTGTTATGGTGAGTGGTGACACTGTTGTGACGTATTGAAAGGTCCATTTCTTTAGGGTAGTTTGGGAGATGGTGTGTGTGTCAGGGCTTCCGTACGTTTATGTGTATTTGTTTGTGGTTTCATATCTGTGAAACTGCATATTTGTTAGATATCTGTTATTCATATATGTGTCTGCATGTTTTACATTTATTTCCTTATTTATCATCATTATTGTCTTTTTTATGATTATTATTATCATTATTACTATCATTATCTTTAAATATTCATTTACTTTTTTCTTCTTTTAAAAAAAAAATTGAATATTTATTTACATTTTTTTCTTCTTCTTTTTCTCAAGGCCTGACTAAGCGCGTTGGGTTATGCTGCTGGTCAGGCATCTGCTTGGCAGATGAGGTGTAGCGTATATGGATTTGTCCGAACGCAGTGATGCTTTCTTGAGCTATTGATACTGATACTCCTATTGTAGTTAGAGGCCAAGAGCGTACTGTACAGCTGAGCGTGCAGTTTACATCTGTTTCGTTTATTTATTTATATTCTGTTCATCTAAGATGATGATATTAGACTGAAAATAAATGATATTATTATTATCATTATTATCATTATTATTATTATTAAGTTTACATCTCATTGGTAAACAAAGTCATTTATTTCACGTCATGTTTTACTGCCGTCATTAGGTTTGATTGTGTGACGTTCTTTGAGATATGACATTGACTGGCAGCAGAAGTCAACGACTGACCAACTTGGTTAGACATTTTCTTGAACAATGGAGTAGTTGCCCAGAGTTTTGACGCCAACAAAGTAAGGGCCGTCTGTCCTACACAGACGCCAGTTCTGTGTTTTCCTCGTGAATCTTCGTCTTCTTTTGTTTCTTCGTTGGTAACTGTAAGAGTATACTGCCGTGGCACATAAGAAGCCACTTCCACGCTAGTAGGATAAGAAAGATTGAAGAGTGATGTGTTTGAACGTTTTGACAATGTAATTCAGTTGTGGTGTTGGGTTTTGTGTGTGTGTGTGTGTGTGTGTGTGTGTGTGTGTGTGTGTGTGTGTGTGTGTGCATACCTACTGCCGTGCTTCAACTGTAAAGTATACCATTTCGTCATGTCCGTGTTAATGAATTTTGCAAATGATTTTATTAAGTCTTGGTCGCTTACCTTAAAAATCACGGTTATGTGGAACCAAGTAAATATATAAACACCGTCGGTATTTCGCTCCAGCATTTGCTCTGTATCGTGGGTGTAGGGAGTGCGGGTGCCTGTGTACGAGTACTGTATTCTCTGGCGTGTCAGTGGAATCAGTAAAATTCCCGGAGCAGTTTGAAGACATTATCAATTTTGTTTTTCTTTGTTCTTATCATTAAAGATAATACTTAGCATGGAAGAACATTTAACATGGTTTCAGCTCTGATCCTGTGCCCTGTATCGAGTACCGTGTTCCCAAGTCGTCATTCTACGTTATGAGTCATTTCTTTTCTGTTTTTGCTTCTTCAGGGGTGGGGGTGGGGAGTACCCCCGAACGAAATAAGTAAAAGACCCAACTGAAGGACATTGTGCGGACAATCTCTCTCTCTCTCTCTCTCTCTCTCTCTCTCTAAATTAAAGAAATACTCATTTGTGAGTGCGTTAAGTTGGAGTGTGGAAGGAATCCGAACTAAAGTATTGTTTATTTGTATATTGTTTTGTCTAGTCGAACGTTTGAACAGAGTGTACAGAAATAAAACTTGTGTGGAAGGAATATGTGTATTCTGTGTTTGTGTTGTCTGGGTCGAGTGAGGGGTGGGTTCTGGCCCGTCTCTCTCTAAGAGCGTGTGACAATGAACAACCATCTAAATCAACAAATGTTAACGCGCCCCAAAATTATTTTTCAGCTGGAGTTAACTTGCAATTGCACCGCGCATACACATTTAAATGCTTTTCCGTTTTATCCCCCAGAGGATCGTTTGAAAAGAAACATGTGTTGCTGTCGAAACTGAACGTTAGTTTTCAAAATTCCGATAAAATGTAGCCTTCAGAAAATTCTTACGTCCTCCTTGATCAGAAAGACAGTTGGTTATGAATAATCAGTCTGCACTGTTGAGAGTTGGGGAATCATATCATCATATTCTACAAGTGGGGAATAAACGTTTGGCTGGTGATACTCCCAGCACGTGGGCCAAGCTCAGTGATAACTGTTTTTCGTCATGAATTTGTGTTTATAATTTCCCTCCCAGCTCAGTAGAAACTTGTGTTTTCTATTAACTTATAATAACAAAATATATTAATGAATATTCTCTCTCTCTCTCTCTCTCTCTCTCTCTCTCTCTCTCTCTCAGCACTAACATTTTGACCTTCTCGCCCCTCATCTCTTCCCCCCTCCATCCCCTCTCCCCTCAAACGTTCCGGATGAACGATCCCCTACAACAAAACCCAACTATGATGTCCTTAACCTGGCTGAAGACAACGTGTTCCTTGTGTTAGTTAAAAGTTAACTCCGCATTTACTCATCGCATCAACGATCACCATCACCTCACGGCTTACAAAAAGAATGTGGATACGACAAAAAACGGGTGTAAACGACGGAAAGAGAATGAGAAAACAAAAAAAAAAGAACGTCGTAAATTTGAAATAAAGAAAGCGTAAACGAATCCCACTCAGTTTCAGAAACATATAATAGTTGTGTGGACAGTCTAGATCAGTACAAGGGTGAGCTACTTACCTTATAAAATCGTCCACAACAACGTTACACAGTATGGCAAAATATGGAACTCTGACAGTTACTGAACTCCCAACCCAAGCATGCTTCTGAAATTAGTAGCAAATCACTAGCCAGTTTCAGAAAAGCAAAGAAAACCGAACATGCAGTTTTTAGCCTTTCATCTCTTCAACATTCAAAAGCACTCACAGACATTTACCTTTTGTTAGGAAGTGAGACCCATGCGTTCAACAATGAACGACGGGACAAAAATTAACCCCCCACGGTGCACAGACAAGAACAGCGACGTGAGCTTGAGGTGCGAAATCGGCAGTGTTGTGCTCGGAACGGCTGGCCCACACTTTAAGAGCAAGGCGCGCTGACAACGTTTTTCCTTATCGCTTGTTGCTTGCCGGCTGGTGGTGACCATTAAATGACGTCATCCCTACCGACCAATCGTATTTATAGTTGCTTTTGCTACCACCACCAACATGGTTGATTGTTGGTTTTGCTACTACCATCGATAGCCAGTTGATGATCATGATGATGATATGGATACTTATATAGTGCCTGTCCTCGATAGGAGACCAAGCTTCAAGTGCTTCACAAACACGGAAGCATTCACACAAGAGGTTCTGCCTGGGTAGAACTGACTGACAACTGCCATTGAGAGCTCATCATTCGTTCTCTGTCATTCAGTCAAGTTTCAGTCACGCACACACATACACTCATGCAGACGTGTAACGTGTATGACCTTTTTGTCCATTTATCCCGTTATGTCGGCAGCCATACTCCGTTTTTGGGGATGTGCATACTGGGTATGTTCTTGCTTCCATAATCCACCGAACGCTGACATGGATTAAGGATCTTTAGCGTGCGTATTTGATCTTCAGCGTGTGTATACACACGAAGGGGATTCAGACACTAGCAGGTCTGTTGACATGGGAGATCGGAAAAAAATCCACCCTTTACCCACCAGGCGCAGTTACAGAGATTCGCACCTATGACCCTCAGATTGAAAGTCCAACGCTTTAACCACTCGGCTATTGCGCCCATGCGTGTGACCGCAGGTGGGGTTTTTTGTTGTGTTTTTGGGGGGGTTTTTAATGGTAAATGTACCCGTGCACTTATGAAGGAGATTTATCGAAGTTAACATCGATTTATAGCAATCATTGAGACAGATAATGTTTTGGAAAAGAGATATTGTTTCTGTTGTTGTCTACTGTGATTACTGATTGCATGGATGGTTTTCCCTGGGTTGACATCTAAATATATATGATTTATCTTTCTACACATTGAATGACTGATTTTCTCGTATTGTTTTTCAGTTATACAGCACACATGAATTTCTCTTTTTGAGATGATAAAGTATTCTGTATTCAGTTTTGACATGAAAATGCAAGAAGAAATACGTACGTACGTACATGTTTTCATAAAGACGGTGAAATTCCGTTTGACCAACAATACTGAATATGAAAGGGTTTAATTTTGTTGTTGTTGTTGTTGCGTTTTTGAACAAAAGAAGATACGGCTTCTATCATTTCTAGAAAAGAGAATGGAGCCTTTGCATAATGACTGTTAGTTATTTGTGGATTTTCCATTTGCAGCTTCCTTTTCCTCTTAAAAAAACAAAAAACAAAAAAAAAACAAAAAAAACTTTCTTTCTCAAGCAAACTGTAGGTACAACTACATTTTGCAAACATTTTTGCAAATGCTTCATCTTTTTCAAACACTGATGGGAAATATTTGTTTTCTAATTTCATGTCTTGAAATTAAATACGTTGATTTACACCCTTCAGTTTCTAAACTTTTTGGAGAACCTTACGATCGGAAACATCTTTGTTAGAAAAATCTTACAAGTACTGTTGCTTAGTTTGTGCCAATATACAGCTGTAATGATTTTTTTTTTCATTCTCATGTGTGTCTCTTTCATCATCTTTATCTTTGCAATACACACTAAATGCGTTGGCTTTGTGCTACTTTGCTTTGTTCTTTCCATCTAACATTGCCCGAATGTTTGTCTCATTTTACTGAATAAACACGACGGCTGCTGACAAAACTGCTTCCATGAATTTAGCGTAGGCATACAAACTATCAACATTTTCTACGCGAACATCATTGAGAAAGACAGACAGCACGTTTTTGAATTTGGTCCAGTCAACTATTTTATGATAATAATTTGGATTTATCTTTTACAAAGTCATATGACACTGTTATGTTACTGGCTAGCGTGTCCTTGATGGTACCCCACTCACAATCTGAAGTAATCACATGGGAAATGAGAGAAGGGTCTATGGCTGTTGCTTTATGTCGCGATATATCAGGGATTCTAGTTTCACAGCCATCATTAAACAGATGAAAACAGTAAAGATAACTCCACTGCATTTTCGACAAAGCGATTGTTGATGGCTATAGCCTGTGTCCCACAATGGGGAATGGGCATTAAAACCATCGGCTATTACTCATTTTTCATATTGTTCCTGCATGGATTGTAGCCATTCTTTGTGTGTGTGTGTGTGTGTGTGTGTGTGTGTGTGTGTGTGCAATGGGTGCGGAATGACATGAGTCAAGTTGAACCTTGTGCTGTTGCATATGTCGTGTGGTACAATATTATGTGGAGTGATGGCATAGAGGTAACGCGTCCGCCTAGGAAGCGAGAGAATCTGATCGCGCTGGTTCGAATCACGGCTCAGCCGCCGATATTTTCTCCCCCTCCACTAGACCTTGAGTGGTGGTCTGGACGCTAGTCATTCGGATGAGACGATAAATCGAGGTCCCGTGTGCAGCATGCACTTAGCGCACGTAACAATAAAAGGGTTGTTCCTGGCAAAATTCAATAGAAAAATCCACTTCGATGGGAAAAACAAATAAAACTGCACGCAGGAAAAAATACAAAAAATGGGTAGCGCTGTATTGCAGCGACGCGCTTTCCCTGGGGAGAGCAGCCCGAATTTCACACAGAGAAATCTGTTGTGATAAAATGGAATACAAATACAACAAATGTCAAAACTACACTCTTCCAGAACAAGCCAACAGCATGTTGCCATCTCATCTTTGCAGAACTATATATGATCCATGTTTTTATTGCTATGTTACAGTTTCCGATCATTCATACCACATTTATCTTCAGAGTGTAATTAAACGCACGGGCCACACAGAATTCTGAGCATTGTGTTGGACAAAACCACCCAAAATGAAAAGAAAGAGCTTTCGATTGGGTTGTATACTTTGGGTGCCTGCTTGGCTCATTTCGCCGACCAATCAGAGTTTCTGAGTCTCAAACCACCTGAAAATGTCAAGAAATAAAAATCTGAAAAACCGATATGTTAAGGAAAATATTTAAAATGATGTGAAAAACGAAATGTGAAGGAAAATGTGCTGGGAAGTGTGAAGGACAAAATTGGAGAGTTTTCTATTTTTTCTGTTAAAAAGCTAACAAATAAAAAGAAAACGTTTATAATGTATGATGTAAACACACCATATTGCACCCAAGAAACATTATTATGTCACTCGATATAGAAAAAAAATCTGTCGTCAAAATACATCATTAAAACATCATTAAGACTAAATTCCTGCTGGAAACCCCGTTGACAGCTGTTTCATAGAATAAATCATGTCGAGCACATTGCCCAGTGATAGGGGAACGGGAGTGGAATATAAAAAAAGGAGTATGTTTATATTCCTGCGTATATCTATCAGACGCAGCAACAGCCGATGCTGTGTGGCATGATTATATTGACTCGTGAAAAAAAAATGTGGAAAGGCACACAGAATACAATTTTGGAATTCGAGGTTGAGTTCGAGGTGTGTGTGTGTGTGTGTGTGTGTTCGCGTGTGTGTGTGTGTGTGTGTTCGCGTGTATGTGTGTCCGACTGTGTGTTGTGTGTTCATGAGGTAGTAAAACAGATACAGACACTGACGGAATAAGGGGTGGGGCGGAGAGACAAAGAAAGGGAATATAAGCTGCGCGGGCGCGTACACACACACACACACACACACACACACCATTGATATTGGTGATCAGAAAGACATAAAGAGACAGTCGAGGGATCAGAACAATTTTTGCAGGGTTTTTTTTTGTTGTTGTTGTTGTTGTTGTTTTGTTTTTTTAATTATCATTTTAAAACCATCCAAAGTCCGAAACACTTATCAGCACTTGAGACCTTCAGAGCTGAAAGCGCCCAGCAGACAAAACAGCAGGGACCACAGAACTTCTCATTATTCCAGTCACTGCATAGCAATAGAAAAATGAATATCATTGCATAACAATAGAAAAATGAATAATCTAAATCAACGCAAAACATCACCACGAAGAAGAGCTACACTCTGACTGTCGCCTCCTCGTGAAATAAATCAAGAGTGATGAAATACGCGAGATGTTTAAGTCCTGTTAAGGACACAAACGTAAATGGGAAATGGTATCATACACAGCATGTGACAATCTCAGGTTTTATCTTTTTATTATTATCATTTGTAGTAGTCGCAGTAGCAGAGTTTAGTTGTTGTTCTGTTGAGGTGTTTTTTTTTGTTTGTTTGTTTTTTTTTGTTCGTTTGTTTGTTCGTTTGTTTTTGTTTGTTTGTTTTTTTGGGGGGTTATTTGTTTGTCTTGTTTTGTTTTTTTTGTTTTTTTTGTTGTTGTTGTTGTTATTGTTGTTGATGCTTGAAGTCCAGCCCACCTGCACAGAACAAAACTTGGAAAAGAAAACAAAGCACAACTATAATCGTTTTCGTGCACATAAACCTAACACATCCTCCGACGATAGCTGTTCAATCATTTTGTTTCGGCAGAGGATTTTTAAAAAAGAAGAAGAAGAAAAGAACACAAGACATGCATAATTCACAAAATTGTACACAATGACCGGCACGCAAAACACAAGAAATGGTCAGAGGCGCAAAAGAGAATAAGGCAATGACAGCTCAATGATTAAAGGTGAAGCAAGAATAAGTTTCTCACCATCAACACAGTACATCACATCCCTCACAAAATATATATGACGATTTCTACCGAAAAAAAAGTTATTGTTACACATGAACACGAGCAATCGCCCGGTATGTACCTCATGCACTCACGACCAAAATTAATTATGATAAAAGACTGAATCATACAAGATACTTTGAAACAAACAACAATGTACATGGTGGCACAAAAAGGTCACGACAGCTACCAGACATTCTGAATGTTTAATTTTTATGAAAAATAAAAATAGAATAAAACCTATTCTTATTCTTGTTGCTTATAGTCCAGCCGACCGCACAGGGCCATATCGGGACTGACAAACCATACAAATGCTCAACCGCGTCAGCACAAAACTGTCACATCTACAAAAAAAAAACCAAAAAAACACCAAGACAAACCCACAAAGCACAGTTCATGACACAGTATCCCAACCATTTAGCTACTAATGGCAAATAAGACTAGGCCATGCTGAGGACGCCAGCCATTTCGCTTAATTTAACATCCCCAGATTACAAAAAAATCGTAAAAAAAGGGGGAAAAAAACCAAACTTCAAAGCCAAACAAAAAATACATAAAAAGGCCATATTGGCAAATAACACTGAAGAATGGGCAGCTAGTGCCCATCCCAGTGTTTACATCTCATACCTAATCCCCAGAGCAAAACAGCACAGACAGTACATCATAGTCTATGGAAAAGAGAAAAAGTGTCAAGGCTTGCTTGAATAAAGAAAGGGGAATGGACTACAAACAGAGTGACAGAAAAGAGGAAATTTCTAGCACAGAATTTCCAGAAGGCGGGGATGCTGAAAGACCCCAGGCATCCCCACAGGGGGTTGGGGGGGAGGGGGTAGAATAAAATGAAAAAAAAACAATACATTAATATAACCTTACACTATTGTGGAATATAAATCAGGCCAAACGTTCATCCAATGCAAAGTTTCAATCAAATTCGTAAATCTGCACGCGTTACAAGACCTGGAAAACTGAGATTAACTCTTAATAAGATGCCCTCTGGATATTTACAAATAACAAAAGTGATTAAAAAAACAATAACAATAATTTCATGCACACGTGAACTTGGACACACAGAAAACAATGGCAATGTCAATTCCCTGCACTCAGCTGTTTCAAGTTTAGCTTTATAACCGACCTCTTTCAAAGACAGCACGATGTGACCAAATACATATTATTAAGGATGTAAAACTGAACGCAGCCACACACACGTACATATAAACATCAGACAGCAAGCGCTTTTACTATAATATTATTGTTTCCATGAGGAAAAAAAACAGAGGCTGAAAGAGGGGGCCCAGTGAGGATACTATAAACAATTCTTAAAGAAAACTTCCGTTTACATTATGTCTGGACACTTTCTGAGGCCATGGATTAACATAATAACGTTCAACCGAAATATTAAAAACAAAAATTGCGTTGCATATTTTTTTTATTAACATTTCTTTTATCAAATAAATCAAAGAAGAAAAAATGTTTGAAATAGTTATCATACATTTTCATTCATTATACTCATTTGTTTTGTAAACAGGGGATAGAAATCTAAGTATAAATAACGACAACAGAATTACTTCCTGCATTTGCACACGTATTGTCTTTCACAATAACAAAAATAATAAAAGAACAAGTTCATTTATCTCCCCCATAAACATGAAGTTCACGCTGTATAAGTTGTGTGTTTCTAGATTGGTCATGTAGACTGAAGGAAAGAAGAATGAATTTCATGCTCTTTTTTCCTTCATGATATAGAAGCAGGTTTCATTTACATGCGCAAAGCCCATGCCACAAAATGTGATTGACCGTATTCATTTAGAGGCAAAGGAAAGAGCTTCAGTAAAAACGTGAAAGGGTAAGGGAGGGAGGATATGGATGAGGTGGGTAAGACTCCCTTTCCAACATTTCAATAGTGGATAACATGCTCTTTTTACTTGAAGTTTAACACAAACTGTCACGTCAGTTACACAGGACCAAAGGTTAGAAATATTTGATTAAGACAACCACCAGTCATGTCTGAAGGATAATATAAAGTGTGGAACTGTACTGCCCAACAATATCCGCAACATTCAGAAAAAATGCCATCTTTTCAAAACTGCCAACCTATAAACTATTTCATTGAATTCACCATGTTTTGTTGTTTGCTGCCTTTATCGTTCGTAATGATTTGCGCAACAGTGTGTGTGTGTGTGGAGGGGGGGGGGGTAGTGTTGTGTTATGTTGTGCTGTGTTGTGTTATGTTGTGCTGTGTCGTGTTATGTTGTGCTGTGTTGTGTCGGTTTGGGGATGAGGAGAAGTGGGCAAGAGGGCATTGGCATGACAATAGGTAGTTCGATTTTTGTTTTCCCTATTCCAAGTTTCTCATACGAGTGTGTGTGTGTGTGTGTGTGTGTGTGTGTGTGTGTGTGTGTGTGGTGTGGTGTGGTGTGTTGTTGTTGTTGTTGTTGCTGTGATTATACAGAGATAATTTCCACTGTTTGTGAGGGGTCACTCCATATAAACCACCAGTATGATCATTATTATCACTTTTAATCATGATATTATTCCATTAGTTTACCATTGTATAGCCTAAAGTACCGGCCACGACAGAGCAAAATCGACCTTGATCCTGCAGAATCATGAATGGGAAATAATGCAGAAACTTTTCTTCCCAAACACGACTGTTTTGATTGTTCAGGTAGCATACTACTTCTGACTGTCCTTCACTAATGGGCAAACCAAAACATATCCAAAAATACATCGAGACTGGCAGTACTTCCAATGAAAGAACACAAATGTCAAATGTCAGCAAAGTTAAATCAAAGCATGCACAGGATGCACTCCAAGGGATGAGATTCTCTCAGAACGAGACGGCTGACACCCAGTAAGGTGGGACACCTTCTCACGACACAAATCTTGCAAGGAACGGGGTATTCTAGCCATGAAATCTATATACTCCAATATGCATTGACGACTCTGATTTTTAAGATCTCCTCTTAATCTTTGGTCACTTCTGTATTCATAAAGCAGTCTGTTTGAACAAGCCCCTGGCATGTACAAAAGCTTTACAAATACAAGCTGACGAGAACGTAAGCTTGCATGCATCAGGGAAGGCATCGACCCATGACTATCCCACTGTTCAGAATGTGTGGACAAACCAGCTGTGATACACAATTTCATCATGGCGTCTCTCTTTCCATTGCCGTGCACAGCCTTATACAGCAAGGTCTGTCCATTGGATTGTGCATGAAGAGGGTTCACTTTCCCAATCAACAGTTCACAGCACTCAGAGTGTCCTGATTCTACAGCAGAGCACAATATTCTGCACAGCAAAGAGTAGTTCTGAGAGCATCGTGACAGATGTGCCATCACTATGCCCCATTTGTTGTTTGCAGCTGCTTTTTCAATGACCTGATCAACAATATCAATGTCTCCAAATGTTGCAGATCATCACGAACTGTATCCCAACGACACATTAATAGTCCTATGTAAGTTGCACATCCAAACAAACTCTTTTCTCTACACCTTTGTATTAACTCGTCGACCTCATTAGAATGCAAAATAAAAAATGATAAATTAGCCTCTTCATCTTCCCTTGCCTTTGGAACGTACTTAAAAAGCAGAGCAGATGATCCCCAATTTCTTTTAAACAAAGTTATGGATAAAAGAGCACTGAAGAATATGGAGCTCATGTCTTCTTGGTGCATACTGTCCAGGCACCTCTGAACATTATACTCACTATCTGACAGTACAGACAGCAAAAGAGCCAAATATCCCTGTGATGTTTCTAAGCAGTATTCCAGCAGCTGCGGGGAGTCATCATATCCGTTTTCAAAAAAACTTTCTAACATTCCTATGTGATCTATTTCACTAAAGTCAGGAGAAAATAGTATTGTACAAGTAGAGTTGAACTTTGCTGCAAAACTTGGCCAATCGTTACTGTACTGTACTGTCAACAGGCATTCATAAAGTGCTAATCCCAGGGGCGCCATAGGACAAAACATGTGACATCTTTCGACTGTTATTTCCTTAAGAAAATCCCACACTTGCTCTTCAAGTGCAGTAAACATTGCATCAGCCCAAATAAACAGATTAGGCATCAAGCGACATATTTCCATGACACAATTCTGCTTGTTCTCTGAGAAAGCTTTCGAAAAAACAGGAAGGATCCAGATCTCCTTGCGCGTGGCTTCGTATATACTCATGAAAATGCTGTATTGACCTGCCAAGAGACATTCTTTCAGCATACACACTGCAAGCTGTTGTTTTCGGTCCCAGGTCTCAAAAACAGGCTTAACACATTCCCACAGACCTAAAGCAGCCCACATCTTCAGAGCAAAGACCTTGTCACTGCTGTTCATTCTGGCACACTGTCTGCTGATCTTCAGTGCAGTGCGCCACTCTCCCGCTCGTGCAGCTTGCAGGAAGGCATGACGTCGATCACACTCACTTGTCACTGCTCTGCCTGTCATTTCTGTGACAGCCGTCCATGCTTGTTTTTGGATAGCTTGCTTCAGAGCAAAGCGGCGCACTTTGGTGGTGAGATGTGAGTCTTCATAAACATCTGTCACGATTTCCCACTTCTGCTGTGCTACAACCAAATGAAAATACAAACCTGGTCCCTGGTCCCACAGTAATGGGTACAGCGAGACGGCCTGATGATCTGAAATGTAAATCACGTGAACAATCTGTTTTATCAGTCTTCTTGAAGACCGGAAAACTGTCAGCAATTGTTCGAGAAGTCGAGAATGGGTGGAACCAAGGAATGCCTCTTTAATCGCATTGACCAGCTCTGTTTCAGTTGGCTGACTAGCTGTCAGTAAGTTTACATACACATCTATCCTATCTGCATTGTGAAGCATGGCCTGTTTGGCACAACTAAGAATTGTGTCACGGATGGCAGTACTGACTCCAACTTGTAAAAGATGTTTGAGGCCATGCCACTGATTCCTACTAACCGCTTCCAGTATAATTGTGTGTGCACTTTGATCGTTGATACCCTGATGAAGCAGCTCAACAATACAACCAAAATGACTACATTCCAAAGCTTCATGCCATATCAGCTGTCGCTGAGCAGGAGTTAACCTATTCTGTATCAGCTGCATGACGTATTCCCATTGGGAGTGTCTAAGTGTTTCTTTTAACAAAAAGTCCATTACTTCGTTCTCCTGGACCAGTTTCATTGCACTTGGCACATACTTCCATTGTTTGTGACTGATGATTTCACGACAAACGTAAGCAGCAACTTCTGTCTCTAAACCAAGTTTCATAATATCCAACACAACATCCCACTGATCATCATTTATAGCATTTGTCACAAGAAAGTTCCTGCTCGAAAGTACCAGACCCTGTGATGTCAAGTGAGGAACGAAATCCTGCTTACTCTGACGTGCTGCCTGCTCAACAACGTAATCACTGCTATCTCCAGTGATGCCAGCAGTAACCAGGTGATGGACACAGTCCCATTGTCTCTGTTTGGCAGCCATTTGGAGAACATGATCCCTCAGCTGCTGACTCACTCCCTGCTGCACGAGGCGGGACACCAGTGACCATTGACAGCACTTCACTGCCTGCCTCACAGTCATGTCCGTCAGCTCCAGGGACACTCCTTGCCCGATGGCCTCTTCCACTTTGTCCCACTGGCAGTTTCTCACAAACCACTCAAACTGTCTCTCTCTTGCATTAATGTCTTGGTAATTCATTATGTTTGAGCGTTCGTCATCTTATTGTGATGAAGGTAATGACAGGAGATAGAAGTGGTAGGTTTGTGGAGAAACAGAAGAGGGGTGAGGGACGAGGAAAGTTTAGTTTAGCATGAAGGAAGTCTGAATGTCGCGAAAAACCGTGTATAGATGTTCAAAATAATTGTCCGTATGATTTTACCAATATGGTTGTTGCCTGAGACATAAAAACACGACCTTCACATCTAATTAAAAACTGTCAAACATTGTGACAACCCATCGAAGCGCTTTCGATAACACTGCTGAAACTGTAACTGTCCCACATCAGAGCATTTGTCAAAGCTGTTTTCATACCTTGGAATTCAGTTCAAAGACTGAGAAAGGTGTTCGAGCCACAAACTTTCCATGGTGTCACCCTGTTGAATTATTTACTCCCCTTCCTCAGTATGTGGTCGATGTTAGGAACCATGGCGCAGCCCCTCTGGGAATGCAGTCTGTACATACTGTCTGAACTCTTTACCGCACTGCTTCGTGTGTTGTTTCAGTCATACAATCACAGCTTCTTGATTCATGAAGGTGTAGGATCAATATGTTGACTTCCCACCAGCAGTAATTCAAGATATATCCTGCTCTGAAATCAAATTGAAAGACAATACAAGATTCATACGCTTTCGGTTCACAGATTTAAACGCGAAATAATGTCTTAGCATTATCATTTTGCAATCCAGAATACTTCCATGTCTTTTAGTTTGCTCCTTTGACATCCGCTTTCTTTTGCATGCTTAACATTTTAAATGAAGGATACAAGAGGACCCTACCTGTAAACAAACAATGTGTTGTCGTCTTATTGTTTATTTTAAAATCAGTCAGTGGTTTCTTTCCATCAGAGCAATTATATGTGATTTCATACCATTTGTTCTTATCAAAAGGTCATTCATCTTGAATTCGCTACCCACATCTGAACTTTTGAAAATAGAACAAAAATCAAGGGAAAATTAATTGGGCTTGTTGTCTAGTGGTTGGTAGGCTCTTCAACAATTGAAGCATTTGTTCTTGTCACCTCTAGAGGCTCTTTCCGAACTGAAGAGGAACAATGTGAAGATCTTAGGAAAAAAACGTGGACAGCAATATGCTCTCAAACACTCGAACAGAAAAAGTATACCTACATGACAACATAAACATGGGTCCTCATCACTGACACAGAAACTGGAGCAGATGACAGACCAAATTTCGGGAAGATAAGTTTTGAACTCCCAACACGGTATATTGAGGCTTACGGACTAAGCAACAAGGACCCCCCCCCCCCCCACCCCCCACCCCCACCCCCCCCAAAAAAAGAGTGCAACGACTAGGAAAATTCATTCATGAGTGATTAAATTTGAACGAAAATATTTAAAGAAATTACTTTTTAAACGGCAAACTGGTGGGTTTCATTGTGAAGCTTAAGAAATTGAAAATTAGAAGAAGGGGGTTGGGGGGGAGTGGTTGGAAGTCTTGCCGTCTCACTGTATTGTGATTTATTTGTGTTTAGAAATAGAGCATAAACTACAAGTATAGTGAACTACAAATAATTACATGTATATCTGTCTGTCTGTCTGTCTGTCTGTCTGTCTGTCTGTCTGTCTGTCTCTCTCTCTCTCTCTCTCTCTCTCTCTCTCTCTCTCTCTCTCTCTCGCACGCGCGCGCGCTCTCGCTCGCACTTTCGCCTTGAAACGGCTTCCAGCATCTATTTATTTCAAGTTCGAGTTATCGGTAAGTACAAAAAGAAACAATAATCTGTTTTGCACTGAAACAAAAAAGAAAAATCAATTTTTAAAAATAAGGACGTAGTTTTCAGCTGACTGACTGAGTTCCATTGTGCATATAATTGCTCTGATAGAAAGAAACACTGATTGATTTTAAAATAAACAATAGGGCAATAAAGACAACCTCACATTGTTTGTTTACAGGTAGGGTCCTCTTGTATCCTTCAATAATGTAGTTTGTGTCAGCTTCGCGAAAAAAAGAAAGAAAAAAAGGCTTCAATGTAGATTTCTGTTCATTCCAGTTAATTCAGTGTCCACTTTAGAATATTCATATGCAGTAAACACGTCAACAATGTTATTAGTGTCAGTGTATGTGTTCTGTCCAGAATGTGTATTTCTTTGCTTTTAGTTGCAAACAAGAAAAACGAGGTCATGACATCTTCTCAAAAGACAATCACAAAAAACTCGGACACTCCCATCCCTCCGATCAGAAAAAGATGTAACGAAGACATCCCATCCCCCCTCACCATCAGTACAGAAGGCGTCTGCAAACTTCTTAAACAGCTACAACCCTACAAAGCTTCCGGACCAGACCAAATTCCCAACCTCATCCTGAAAGAATGTGCAAACAACCTTGCCCCTGCTATCTCAACAATGTTCCAGCTTTCCCTCAACACAGGAGACCTCCCAACCGATTGGCTGAGTGCAAATGTCGCCTGTGTATACAAGAAGGGGGATAAGCACGCAGCAGAAAACTACAGGCCTATCTCTCTCACATCTGTCACCTGCAAACTTCTTGAACACATCTACCGCCACATCCTCACCCATTTTGAAAAACACAGCACCCTGACCACTCTCAACCACGGCTTCCGCAGTGGATTCTCTTGCGAAACCCAACTCCCTCTGACTACACATGACCTCCTGAACTCCTTTGACCAGAAATATCAAGTGGATGTCGCCATTTTAGACTTTTCAAAAGCATTCGACACTGTCCTCCACAAACGTCTCCTTCACAAGCTGCACGAATATGGAATTAGAGGTCACCTCCACACCTGGTTATCAAACTTTCTCCAGCGCAGGAAGATGGTCGTCGTGATAGAGGGCGTCACATCCGAAGAAACCTCGGTGGATTCCGGAGTACCTCAAGGAACAGTGTTGGGCCCGCTCCTCTTCCTATGCCACATCAACGACCTCCCGGATAGTCAAATCCCAGGTACGCCTGTTTGCTGACGATTGCCTCCTTTACCGCCAGATCAGCTCCCTACCAAATCACATTCAGCTTCAAGAGGACCTCAATCAACTCGAAACCTGGGCCACTGACTGGGGTACGAAATTTCACCCCAACAAGTGCTGCATCCTCAGTATGCAGCAGTCAACCAACCACATCAACTCCCTATGAAACACTCCCCTTCAGCATGTCCACACAAACCCCTATCTAGGTATTCAACTCTCCGGTGACCTGAAATGGAGCACCCACATTGCCTACACCTGCAAAAAAGCACACAGCACCCTTGGCTTCCTCAGGAGAAACCTGCGTTTCTGCCCCCTCCAATGCAAGAAAAATGCATATCTATCCCTCATCAGACCAGCCCTCGAGCATGGTTCCATCATATGGAGTCCCTACCTCAAACAGGATATTGATAAACTTGAAAAAGTGCAACGCCTATCTGCCCGGTTCATAACCGGCGATTATAAATCCAGAACACTCGGCTCCATCACCAAGATGCTTCACACTGTGCAACTGCCGACACTCCAACAGCGCAGACAGGATCTACGCCTCATCTTCCTCTACAAGTTGGTTGAGTGGTTGGTACCGGCCATACAATCTGCTGAGTACTTAACCCCACATAAACCAGGACGACTCATAAGGCCACGAACATCTGGCGATCTTTACGACACCACCAGTGCGATCTCTAATCACATAAGAAACAACACAAGAACATTCCAAGTCAGCAGATGTCAGACAGAGCAATACAAACAGTCTTTTTTTTTTCTTTTTTTCTTTTTTTTTTCTTTTTTTTTCCTTCTTTTTTTTAGCACAGTAAAAGACTGGAACCACCTGGAAGAAAACATAGTGAGAGAACCAACTCCTGAGATCTTCAAAAAACACTATCAACATCCCAACAGTGAACCTGCCAAGCTACGCACACCCCACCCGTCGCGATAATGCCATAATCCTGGCGACAGCGATGTACACAACAGATACAGAATCGGGCAGCTGCAAAGGGAAACAGCGGTTTTCGGAACCCGGAACGAATATCAACGAAATAAACTGTTAGTGATTTGGAAACACGGCTACATTCGGGAGACGTACAACCTATTATTGGTGTGGCTGAAGATTTTTTCTCTACAATGTTTAAGTATTTCCAGAGAAAATGGCATGGTTAAAGTTTAACACACACACACACACACACACACACACACACACACACACAACCGAAAACGGGTTATAACATACTCACTTTGTTTACACAAGTGAGTAAAAAAATCAATATTAAAAAAAAGAACGTACTTTTCAGCAGACTGAGTTCCATTGTGCAGCTTGAGAGATCAAGAACAAGAACAAATGGTTTAATTGCGTATAGGCCTGTGACCCGTTGCAAACATATCATACATAAAGAAACCTACATAAAGGCGCAAAAATAAGTAAATAAATACAGCTTGAGAGAACAAGAGTTTGAAAGGGAAGTGGAGAGGTTGGAAGGCCTGCTGTTAGCTTCTCAGTTGTTAGTATAAAATCAATCAATTGTGTTTGGTAGCACAGCAAAAAGTAAAAGTATTAGCCAACTACAGTTACATACTAAAAGTATTAGCTAACCACAATTGCATACTGTCACACACACACACACACACACACACACGCGCGCGCGTGCGCGCGCGTTCCACAAAAAGAGAAAGACAGAGACCTAGATCGACACAGCGAGATAGACGGGGAGTGGGGGGAGACAAAAGTGTTGCACAGCAAAATTAACAACAAAATGTCAAAAGATGACCGAAAGTTGCCTCACTGCCAACAAATCTGCATACACAAACACCTATCCACGCCTTCTGGTCCACGTTTATCGGCAAACTGTCACTGTTCATGAGCTGACTCAGTGACAACTCGCAATTCCGTTGCTACACAAACAGAAAAGAACTCACATCTTTATCTTTCCACCACTCATATCTGTATTCGTGAATGCAGCAGTGTGTGTGTGTGTGTGTATGTGCGCGCGCGCGCGCGCGTGTAGTGTGTGTGTATGTGGTGTGTAGAGTTCGGGGGGGGGGAGGGGGAAGGAGCAGGGATGCTATTATAGTCCCCACCCACGAATGGATTCACTTGCAGGAGGAACTCTTCACGGCATTTTGAGTATGATGGGGGGTGGAGTGGGAGGGGGGTGGTGAGAGGGGGACAGATTCTTATTATCGACAGACCTTTTTGTAGGCGACTGAGTCAGCTGAGATAGTATGCTGACCCGCTTGCTACTTCTTGATTGGTTGGTCAAGTTCGTTGCTTGGTAGGTTGGCAGAATAATTTATTTGCGTAAATTATATTTGCCTGTCAGTTAATTTGTCGGTTACTTCATATATTCTTTGATTGTTCTCTGTTAATATCAGATCTGGATGCTGATACAAGAGCAACACTGACAAGGTTCATATTGATGATTCAAGGCAAAGCAAACTGTTGCAACTGAAAGCACTCCTGTACTTTGAGGACACAAGATCAGTGCGCGCGCGCGCGCACACACACACGCACACACACACACACACAAACACACACACGCGCGCGCGCACGCGCGCGCGTAAACAGAAAGGAATAAAAACATTGACCGAAATAAAGACATGAGCTGGTTCTTATCTCTCGTTGAATCACACCCTGAAGGAGTAAAAGAAATACATTTGATGTCTTGTCTCTTTTTTGTCTTTTTTTTTTTTAATAACAGATTTACAATTTCATTTGTTCTTGCTTTTGAGCTGAAATTATCAGTGTAGACGTCGTGCGCGCGCGCACACACACACACACACACACACTCTCTCTCTCTCTCTCTCTCTCTCTCTCTCTCTCTCTCTCTCTCTCTCTCTCTCTCCGGCACTCACAAGAAACAAATACACAACAGCAAAAAAACGGCACAAAAACATGCGCTCATCAGTTGTATATGCGGTATGCTTTTGCACTTGCCATACATTATGGGCCTTTACTCGTGCAGTGCTTGTCAAATTACCCCCTTATAATGATCAAAACTCTAAATGTCACGATTCGAAATGACTCTCTGTCTGCGGAGCTCAGTGTGGAGACGGAGAGAGAGAGGGGGGGGGGGGGGGGAGGGGAGTCCACGGTGGGGGAGGGGAGGAGAGGGGAGTCGTGGGAGGGCGGGGGGGGCCGGGGGGGGGGGGGGGGGGGCAAACAGAGAAAGAGACACTGATTAACGGTTTATTTCGTTGAGGCTTGTTCCAAGATTCAAGATTTTTATTCTAGAAAGTCCTCGATCTTTATTTGGGGCACACTGACTGGAAAACAAAACAAGACACAACAGGCGAAAGGCAAACAATACATAGCGACAATGAATGCGGCAATATTACACAGTACATGACGGAGTTATAATTACGTGAGTGAAATGATACTGAGAGACACACAGTGAGAGCACTGTCAGTATGCCACACGCATGCAGCCCGGCTGCATGCAATGTATACCTATAAGCTTTAAAATATGGTCAGTTACACACTCAGTCACACTTTCCTTTTAAATCATATTCATTGTTTGTTTGTATTCACCTATTTACCTGTTTATTCATTCGTTCGGTTATTCAAACCGTTTCGTAGCTCTGATATGCTCATGCCATATATATAAAGACGGGCCCAATAATTTAGCTTTTGTTTTCGGTGCACTGACTTACTAAACGTAAGTGGCCATTGTGGCCACTCTACACGTCTATTCATTTTGACTGAAATTGAAACAAGAAACAAGCGCTCTCTGCCATAAGTTAGTTATCAACGAATATTGGCCTGGCGGTGTGTTCTAACTTGTTCTAACTCGCGGTTTGTTCTAACTCGCGGTTTGTTTTGATTTTAAAGCCGCTTCACTTCGTTGAATTTCTCAATACGCGCAAGACATCGCATTCTATTAAATCTTACATATTGTGTGTAGAAGAGTAAAATAACATGACTGTTAAACTGTGTAAATAACTTACTTGAGTTATAATTTATTATAATATATATACATATGTATACACACATTTCCTTTTGGCAACGTAACAACATCCTTGCCTAAAAATAAGTAACCATGGTCTGCGGAAGTGCGTAAGAATATTTGAGATACCGATTACATTGACGACTGACCAACACATCTTGAAAGTTGAAGTCAAGATGTTTGAAAACAAGAAACAAAACTTATTGGTCAGTCTTGGTTTGCTGATTTCCACGAAGCGTATTGACGCTCTGTAAAAAGTTACCCACTTTTGGCCAGTGTTTGCGGTGCTGTTGATGAAAAACACATGCGGATGGTAACAGTGCTGTGAGATTCAGCCAAGATGGCGACGGGCAAAATGTCATTCAACTACTACCAAAATGGCAAATACGGTGCGCTTCCACAGAACCCGCAGAAAGATATGGAGGTTACACAGGATATGCATCTTAAGATGTCCAAGAAAATTGCCCAGCTTACCAAGGTAACATGAAATTGTTATCATTACAACAAAACTTTGAAGTACCCAAACTTATGACATGTTATTAATTTAGAGATGTTTCTGTGGACTGAAAGCCTTGACGTGTGGAGTGTCGGTGAAGTTGATCATTAATTGATGATTTTTATTATCATCATTCTGAACTTGAGGAAGCCTGTCCACAACAAATAGTTCAGAAAGATAATTCTATCAAAACATATGGTTTGAAGTAAGTTTCCAAGAACTTCAGTACCTGAATGTGCATGCTTGCACACACACACACGTGTGTGCACACGCATACACACACACATACATGCACACACATATGCTTGCTCTCTCTTTCACACACACACATGCACACACTCATTCACACATACAAACAGACATGCACACATGCTTGCACTCATACACACACACACACACGCACACACACATGCACACGCACACACAAACACACACACACACACACACACACACACACACACTCACATCCGTCTTCTTGTATATTTAGTAATAATGATGGTAATATACAGAGTTTAGGTTTTGTTCAGGACATAATGGATCATTTGACCGGTTCACTGCAAAAATCAATGGGTCATTTTCCAAATTAATGGGTCAGGAAAAAACACCCCTTAGTCATAACCCTGGGTACCCCATAGACCACCCAAAATTTGTATTGAATTTGTTCGTCGTCCATCACACTTGTTGGTACATGACATGGTTGTATGATTTTATATTCATAATGTATATACATGTATATGTCTGTGTGTATGCCTGTGACTGTGTGTGTGTGACGGTATGTATAGATGGTGTGCAAATGTTTGCTGCATCATGACAAACATAGAAAACACAACATAATCATTCTAACTTCATTGTGCAACATTGAAATAGGAAGCGAGAGAATCTGAGTGCGCTGGTTAGAATCGTGGCTCAGTCGCCAGTATTTTCTCCCCCTCCACTAGACTTTGAGTGGTGGTCTGGATGCTAGTCATTCAGATAAGACAATAAACCAAGGTCCCGTGTGCAGCATGCACTTAGTGCACATAAAAGAACCCACAGCAACAAAAGGCAAACTTGTGCAGAAAAAAAATCCACTTCGATAGGAAAAACAAATAAAACTGCATGCGGGCAAAAAAAAGAGTGGCACTCTCAGCGTAGCCTGAATTTCACACAGAGAAATCTGTTGTGACAACAACAAAAAAAGGAGAAATACAAATCTATGCTGACTGCTCTGGATAGCTATGTTCACAATATGGTCCACTTAATACAAAGGAAAAAGCATAAACAAAAGCAGAGCAATGCAGTTGCGTTAGTTTAGTACCTCTGTTTTATGAAAGCACTTTCACCTGCTTTGCATAAATCCAGATCTTTAAAGTTGCAAAATGTCTCTAAAATTTCTTACAGTACCTTGTCACTTTGACAGCTTAATATGTAGACATGTTTAATTCCATTCTTGTATATATTCACAAGAAGAAGACCAAAGTAAACATACTTTTATGGTAATGTGATTTATGTCAGCATGTGTAAGTTGGATAATGGAAACACAAACAACCCTGATAACGAAGTATGGCAGCTAAAGTGATGAAATAAATATGGTATTGGAGGTAAAATTGCACCTGTAGGCCTATACTACCTATCATGATCAGAATCTGATCTTACTCAAAAGCCAGGGCCACACTTTGGCATGACATCAGACTCTCCAGATGCATTCAGAATGGAAGAGAGTGCAGGAATTTTTAACACTTATTTAATCTTTCATGACATTAATAAGCTCCTTTCGACAGCATGCTACACTATGCAGATGATAATTTCTTTTGATGAAATGTTTCACATGTATCAAAGCCATCCTCAGTCAAAGAGACTGACAAGAAAGTGAAAAGTTAATTGTCACTGTAATCTGCCGCAATTCACAATAAGCAAGCAACGATGACTTTGTGCCAAGTGCCTAGTTGCATTCCCGGATTGGAACATGTTTTGATTTTTTTGCAATGTTTGTTGAACTGCAGATCAGCAACAGAAATGATTATACTTTTCATAGTTTGAAAGTGCAGTCGTGATTGTTTTGCTGGAGAACAAGAGAAATCTACACACAAAATGAAAAACCAATGAGTCAAGTGACCAAATGGCTGCCAGATCATTGGGTCATTTTTAAATTATATGCGTCAATAACCAATGACTGACACAAAACCTAAACCCTGAATGTATAGTTCTTATAGTTATATGGTGCAAACTGCATATGCCATGGGTTCAAAGCACCTCACATGGAATGATACATTCGCAGTAGTGCATGATAGCATCAAACAGCACACAATAACATTTAACAGAAAACAAATCTGTATACACCAAGAAAATACTACAAATTGCAAATATGAACAGTCACACCAAAACAGTACAGAATATCCCCAACACATGCACACACATGCACATGCTTGCAGACATTCACACAGAACATGCACACACACACACACACACACACACACACACACACACACACAGAGTAAACGCCTACTCAAAGCACACACACACTACATGAAGACCTCACTAGAAGGGAGAAAAAAATAAAAAACGCCGAGAGAGGTATAGGTGGGAGAAGAGAGAGAAGACAGACAAACTATCCTTTGTCATATCAAAAGGCCATTTACATATAAAAACTTACATAGACATGCAACAGACATATATTTATATACCTACCACCAACTGTGTTATACTAACTTATGTGTTCAGTTATGATTAAAGTGTTGCAACTCTGAAAATGACATGACCCTTTTGTGGTCATTTGCACTATGAGTAACATTATTTGACATCATCTCTTTATTGGCTTCAAATATAAGAATTTGGTATGTGCAAGGGGTATTAAAATGAATTCAGTCATCAGCCACTCCACATCTAAAAATCACAGAAAACAATGGCGGCTCACACATGCTAAAAACAATACTAAAAACTATACACCATTACAACACCATCAACAATCATTTGGAATTGAATAACAAGAAAGAAAATTATTAAATATGCAATGATTTTGTATTGAAGCATAAATAACCTTTAAGCAAAGAATTTAAAACAGTATATTTGATTTTACGAAATCAAAGAATTAGTTTCACATGTGTTTTGACACACATTTCAAGCATTCCAGTGAATTCTTTTTATGTATGTGTGCAGGTGATCTATGCTTTGAACACAAAGAATGATGAAAACGAGGCTGTTCTGCAAACACTGCGAGACCAGCATGAAGAAGAGAAACAACAAATTTTGGCCGATATGCAAGCCAAGATGGAGCGTTTCAAGTATGTTTCCTGGAATTTTGTTTTCTGTGCGAGAAGCATATATGGGTGTATTTCTGTGGCTGTGTGTTGGCTTTCGTGCGAGTTTATATTTGTAAAGAATGAGTGTTTTTTGTACAACATTGTACAGCTGGCTGTGTGGTTGTTTGCAGAAACCAGCTCGAAGGAGAAACAGACCATCGACAGCGGATCACCCTCTTACAGTCTCGAATCAGTGACTTTGAGAAGCAACAAAGCACCGTGGAAGACCGCTTCGCACGGTTAAAGGAAGATGCCATGAAACGAGAAGTGCAGCAGGAAGAGGAACACAATAGACAGATTCAGCAGCTGACTCAAGATGTTCTGCGGGCAAAACGTGAATTTGAGGAACATTTACAGGTAATTAACATAATTAACACAACTTCATTGTGGTTGAAACTTTTTTCCCCCATTTTTACCCAACTGGTAATATGATTTAGTGATACATGACTGTCAGAACAATATGATAGTTATTGCCTTAGTGATATTTCAAGAGTTTTCTTTAGCTGCTTCTCGTAGAAGTATGCACTTACGTACCTTTGTGACATGACTTTTCCTTCTTGGTCAAATGTGGAATGATCAGTAAGTTTTCCATGCTTGTGATCATGAAGACTCTACTACCTTCTGATTGCAGGCTTTCGAGGCGTGGAAGCTTCAGACTGAAGCGGAACATGCAGCTGCCCTACAGAAAATGGAAACTCTTTATGTCAAAGAGATGGACCAGCTTCGTTCCTTTCAACGTAGTCAGGACTCGGACTGGCTCAACCAGTGTGCACAGATTGAAGAAAAGTTTAAAGCTGATTTAACAGCATTGGAAGAGCGGTTGGCGGCCTCACAAGCAGAGAAACTGAAAATGGAAGAGGACTATTCTCAAAAGTTGGAAAAAGCCCAGGCTTTTTATGAGAAGGAGCTGCAAGTTCTGAAACAGAACCAGAATTCGTCTTTCGAGGAAGAACTTAGCAGGCTACGTGAGCAGCAGGAGAAACTGAAGCAGGACTTTTCAGCACAGGAAGGTGAACTCCGTAAGCAGATAGACAGGCTTGTAAGGCAGCTGGCAGAGACAGAAGATTTGGCAGAATCCCGGAAAGGAGAAATTGAACGATTTCAGAATGAACTTGGGAACAAAAACAGCAGTGCAGAGGCTATTTCGCAGATGGTAAGTCATCCATCTTGATTCCTGCTTCATGTAAATTGTAAATGCACTATGTTTAGTTTTTAACTGTGTCTTGTGTTTAATGTTCAGACTGCATGAGGTTTACTTCAAGCAATGTGGGTGCAATGTTTTCTGTCTCATCTTAACCTGTTCAGTGGGAGAGAATTTTATCTTTTTTAAATAATTTGAAAAAGTGCTCTTCTATTGCTAGGGAATTTTGAGGATTCAGGGGTAATCAATTTTTAAAATTCGATCACAAAAAGTATTGGAGTTATAGAACAAAAGTAAGCATTTTTGAAAATGAAAATGAATGTGGATTCTAAATGCAGGCTTTTTCCCTAATTATTTTAATGTAGATAACTATTCAGGCATTTCAAAGTGAAGATAATGATTTTTAGGCATTAGAAAAGTCTGTTTTCACTTCCACGGAATGATTCCTCAAAAGAAAAACAAAATGCAGCTTGAAATGGCATACTTATTGTCTGATTATATGTGTAAAAGAAATAAAACAGCTTATAAGTTTTTGATAACATTAATAGTCACAACTCTTCTAGTCATGTAAATGAATAACTGTCCCAGCAATGATAAATGTAGGTTCAGCCAAGATAAAGAGTCAATCATGTTCTCAGAAAGTGAGCCTTAAGCTTTTCTAACACCTAAGAGCATCCCCCCTAAAGACGGAAAAGCACTTCCTTCTGGTTGTAACTGATCCAGTAAAGTGTCTGCCATGCATCCAGTTTACCTCCTCTATAAAGAAATTGGCCAACTGATCAGTGACAAAAAGCATGAAAAAATTTTTTTTTAAAAACACATGAGTCCTGTCTATCGTCTATCAACCCAGAGTTTCATGAAAATCATGGATTATTGGCTGTTGTCATTCCCGGCAGTTGAACGCTGTGAAAAGACAGTTCACTGATGGCAGGAGGCCATGCTCCCTTACACTCCCTCTGTCTTGCCCTTGACCAATCATCTTAACCACTCTTCTGTCTCTCCTCCCCCCTCTTCTCAAATTACTTGAATGCACCATGCTTTCACTGTCAGTCATAGGCACTTGCTCAAAAATTATGTCTGATTGGATAGATGAAACTGAAGAAAGTGTCAAATGTTGATGTCAGTTTCGTCACTGTTGTTGTCATCACCTTCAAATTCAGAAAAATCATAAGACAAGACAGATCCTTCTCACATCGTTATACATAATCATCTGCATAGCTTGCAAAGTTTTGTAAATCCACTGACTGGGATCATTGTCTTCACTTGACAAAACGTCTGATGCCTTTTTGGCTTGTGAAGCAAACCCTCTTCACATGTGGGCTCCAAGTGGTCCAAATAGCAAATCATTGTGAAGAAGAAATGGGCCTTCCACCTGATGAATATGGGTTTAGATAGTATGTTTATAATCCAAACACATTGAACTGGCCATTCACTGATTCAGTCTGTCCATGTTCATTGTAGTTTGTACCAAACTTCAATGAAGGAAAATCAAAATAGATGCAAGGCGTCAGTGGACGTCTTTTAGGCACTATTGGCACACTTTGTGCTGGATGTCAGCTGACATCTTTTAGGCACTGAATGGGTTAAATAATGCTAGCTGCCTTTTTAGCAGAAGTGTGGCCTTTTTTTCAAAACTTACTAGATTGTGTAGGACTTTCAACAAAAATCATAAAAGAGAAAACAAGTCTAATGTCCAATAAAAAAAAAAAAATAAATAAATAAAAAAGAGGAAAACAAGCCTAATGTCCAATGAACAAAAGAGGTCAAAATATAAGCTTACATGAAAAAGCAAAAGCAATATGAATTAATAAGGCATAACCAAAAACTGAAACTTGCCAAGAACAACAGAATCTGGGAAAGTTGCTGATTGTCAGTGATTTATGTGTGATCTTTTTTTCTGTTTTTTTTTAATGTTTGCGGTGGGGGAAAAAAAGTTCAGAAAAACTGTATTGATCTTCAAATGTGTGATTCTGAATATAGAACTCAGAACACACCCCCAAATCACACAAAAATATTAAAATTGTTTTGAGTGAGTGCGTATGGCTGTGTTAATATGATTGTGTCTGTGTGTGTGTGTTTGTGAATGCTCAGTGCTCACCACTCATGTATTAACAACCCATTAACTTACAAAATATAGAACAAGCTTGCAACATGTAAATATGAAACTGACTTTGCTCAGCAGATTATCAACTTGATATTAGAAACAAACAAACAGAATCTTTACTGTTGAAGTGTTACTTTGATCAAAATGATGAAATATATTCAGCAGGAAATTCTTTTTTATTCAACAACTGTTATTGTGATGAAACAGCTACAGGCAGCTCAGGATGAGTCTGCAGCAGCCAAAACAAGGATGAGGGAACTGGAAACAGAACTGGCAGCATCCAAGCAGCGCTGCGAGGATCAAGCAGCTGACCTCTTGAAGAAATCAGGTATATAGTATAGTGAATAAACATGATGTGGGAAGTGAAAGCTAAAAAGGAGTTGGTGCAGACTGATAATTTGTAAGCAGCGTGGTCCTTTGCATAAGCCTGTGCAATGGTTTTTGAGTCACTTGTTCTACCCTCCATCCCCACCCATTATTGTATTACAGTAATGAGCAGTCATTGATCTTTCCCATTGCACTTACACTGCTTAGTATGACTTAGAAGACTTGATAGTTTACTTTTGTTTTTGTTTTTTGGTGATTTCGTATTTGTTAATGTGGTTGATATCTCTGATTTATAGTTCTTCAGCATTGTGTCAAACTTTGGGAAGAAGATGGAGTATGGGGTCCCTCAAATTTTCCACCTTCTGTTTTGTTTTCATTAAAAACTAAATCTTTTTGTTTTTTTGGGTTTTTTTGTTTTGTTTTGTTTTGTTTTTGTTGTTTTGTTTGTTTGTTTTTGTTCAATTTTCAGATGGACCTTTTTTTTGGGGGGGGGGGGGGGTGACAGTCTGTCTATTCATCGATTCAAGCATAACCTACACCCCCCCACCCCCATGTGTGCATGTGTGTGGGTGTGTTTTGGTGATTTAGTTTTGTCTTATAGTTTACAGTGGAGTTTGGCCAGCATGAGGATTGCAGCAACCCAAAAAATAACTGGCACAACCAGTCAGGTAATGCAAACAGCATCCCTTGTCAGGCTTATAGCACCACTCTCTTTTTGTCTCTGGTCTCTCCAGGTATGCAGTGACACCACACGGTGCTTCCACCCAGAGTCTCATTGTGTGTAGACCTCTCTGTACTGTGGCCTATTGTTGAATAGAGTGTTTAAAAGCCCCTACCAATGTTCTTTCTGGATCTAATGAATGAACCTAACAACAACAACAGCAACAACAGTAGTAGTATTACATGCAT
The DNA here is from genome assembly GCF_041734735.1 of Babylonia areolata. Taxonomy (NCBI): domain Eukaryota; kingdom Metazoa; phylum Mollusca; class Gastropoda; order Neogastropoda; family Buccinidae; genus Babylonia; species Babylonia areolata. The sequence goes on from NC_134877.1 coordinate 53,227,322, forward strand.
GTTTCAGGTTTGATAGGGGAGCTGGAGGCCACTAAGCTGCAGAAGACTGCGCAGGTGGAGGAGCTGGGCCAGAAGCTGGAGGAGGTGCAGGGCCACCTGAGTCGCCTACAGGCTGAGCGGTCCAGCATCCTGTCACAGCAGAAGTCCACCTCCTCCAAACAGCATAGTGAGCTGACCAGGCTACAGAAGGTGGGTGGGCAGGGGCTGGGAGGGTATGTGTTGTGTGTTGTGATTTTTTTTTTTTTTTTTTTTTTTTTTTAATTCCTTTCGTTTGTCTTAAGTGTATGTGTTCAGGAAGATTTTCATTCTTTCCTTTGTCTTTACTTTTGCACTAAATAGAAAAGAAAAAAAATTATATATATATATTTATATTGATGCTTATACAGCACCAGTCTTGGGTCAGAGACCAAACTCAGAGTGTTTTGCAAACACAATCATGTGCACAACTAGCTGTCTATCTCGGTAGAGCTGAGTGACAGCTCCCTTAAGTTGCTCATCATTCGTTTCTTTTGTGTTAGTCAGGCTTCAATCACAGGCACACACACACAGGGATATTTGAGTGGATTTCACCAAGGACAACCTTTTGTTGCTGTGGGTTTTTTAATGTTTGTTAATTGTATGCTATACACTGGACTTTGGTTTATGGTCTTGTCCAAATGGCTAGCATATAGTAGGTAGGTCTGGCCAAATTTTCAAATTCATAGCAGAAGCTTCATATTTGAAAAATGAATGAAAATGTGCAGTAAAGTAAAAAGCCACACCAAATTTCAAAGCAATATCTCAAATAGTTTTTGAGATATAGAGTTTTGAATTTTCAAAAAATTCCGCAATTTTAGCCAATCTCACAAATTGCATTTTGGAACCGGTGTAGAATTCAGAATTGCAACAGATGCATTCTCATTGTCAAAACTCTTCATATATGATTTATAGTACTCAGAAGACCTTTTTAGTTGGCTGTTAATGTTACTGGCTGAATGCCAGTGTCATGAATTATGAGGAAAATGCTTATTTTCTGCATGTCCGATCCCGCAGTTTTGATGGTAGCGTTACTAAAATGATTGAAACTAAAAAATTATTGCATCTACATAAACATTTAAGATATTTTCCAGTTCAGGAAAGACTGTAGATTTACAAGACAGCAAATGTTAATAATGAATCTTGATAAATGACAGCTTTTGATCAGATTATGTGAAAAAGATCAGCTTTATCAAGACGATTGGGGATAATGTTCTCCATTAATGCTAAAAATTATTCTCCTTTTCAATATTTTTCAGGATTTGTGTGTATGTTTGTTTCAAAATCAATATGTGTGCATCACTTTATGTAATTGTTTTCTTGTTTATACATCATTATTAACTATTAATCAGCACAGCTGATCATGCCAGTTCTAAAGTACATACATCCAGCTGAACTAATGCATGTACTGTATCAGAGCTGAAGTATGAAAAGGTTGAAAGGAAACATCAGTCTTACAATACAGCATCAAATATACCCCTGGTAGTGTTATTTTGAGTAGGTTTTTTCTCTCTCTGTCTCTCTCTCTCTCTCTCTCTCTCTCTCTCTAAAGATATATGTGTGTGTGTGTGTGTGTGTGTGAAATAAAACAAGTCAGAAAATAAGAGTAAGTATGCTCTGTGATCTCAAAATGAACAAGACCAATTGAACTTCTCACTGAAAAAATTGTCTGCTATTTTGACGGAGTTCTTGGCTGTCTTTCATTGTCGGAGAGAAAATTGTTTCACAACAGAAAACAATGATATTAACTAAAATTCAAATACTTACTGAAATAAGTAATGTAAAGTTGGTTTCCAATTCTTTTCTTTTTTTTTTATTTCCCCCTGTATTTGAATCAAAACTTCAACTACGTTGAGCTATGCGATAAGACTTCTGCAAAACCGAGCATTGAAACCTCAGATCTAAAAATAGATCTAGTTGATCAGCGGTATAAAAAATATTAGGTCTCCACTTTTTAAGCTTTGGGGTCATTTTATAAAGCATTTTAAAGATGAAAGAATGAATTTTTCAGTGGTAGGTTTGACTAAAAGATTTATTTTGTCTGGAAGCGCAGTAGAGCGTCAAGAAAAAAAAGATAAATTTTAAGCCACATTTTTTATGAAATGAGTGAAATATATCAACTGGAAACTTAGCCCACGCAAAAGTAGAGAACGTGATCTTTTATTTGATTGGTCTTGTAAGTCAGTTGGTTGTAAGGAGAAATGTCCGTCACCTATTTTTGTCACCAACCCTCTCAAACCAGAAGCAGACATCGGCAAACTTGTTTACCATGCTGCGTTTTGAAGAGCGTAGGATACTCCACTTCGGGCGATCAGTTTCACTCACTGTCTTACACACAAAAAAAGAAACACTTACAGGAATGAACAAAGGTGGTTTTATTTTCTGATATATCTTTCAGCTCGATGTATGCAGTATTGCGCTTGCTAGGGCGAAGTGAAAAGTGATAAAAATACAATCTGTCAGCCATAGTTATACAGCATTACATAGCGGCTGGACCTTCCTACATATAGACCACCACTTATGGTCTAGTGGTGGGGGAGAAAATAGGCAAGTGTGGGGTTCAATCCTATGCAGTCAGATTCTTCTTCCTTCTAGGTGGACATTTTACCACTAGGCCATCACTACACAGTCAAAGAGTTTCATTATCTCCTCTGTCTTGACATGTGTATTATGATAGGATTCATCTTCTCTTTGTCTTTTTTGCCACAGGAAAAAAAAACATAAACATATGAAAGGAAACTTTCCATCATCAAGAAAAATTATAAAAGTTGTTTTCTTTCTCTTACCATACTTTTTTCCTTCAGAAAGAAACTGGTATCCATTTGAGTTTTTCTGTCTCTTTCAGACTGTCTTTCAGTCTGCCTTGTTTCTTTGTTTCTGTCTCTCTTTCCTTCACTGCTTTGTCATTTGTAGACTTTCTTCTTCTTCTTCTTTTTTTCCTCTTGTGTGCATATGTTTGCGCTTTTTATTATATGTTTGTGTGTGGGAGTGTATTTATTTATGATACTGTGTATGTGTACAAAACGCTGAGAGGAGAATGCAAGTGAGAAAGACAGGGAGTTGGTTTGCCGGTGATTGGAGGGGGGTGACAGCAAGGCAGGGGAGCAGTTGTTTTGGCTGTGAGGCAGGCAGAGGTTAGGAAGAAGGTGGAGAATGTGTAATTTCTTGTTAATACATACCTGGCATGTTATCATCCCTTCTCCAACTATGAACTGAAATGACACTCCCTCTCTCCCCCTTTCTCTCTGCCTCTTTGTGCATGTGTGTGTGGAAATATCTATTGATTAAAATGCTCTAATTGATTTTGACTTCACTATGCACAAAATAATGAAACCTGAAGTTGTCATGAACTCTTTGGTTTATCAATAGAAAAGATTCTGTGAGTTAGCAAACCAGAAAGTTGAATCTTATCTAATCATATCTCATCCAATCTTGCATTGTCTTATCTTTATCAAAACAACTGCAGTGTATCCATTCAATGATTCAGATGATATTATCGTTGAATCCCTTGCTATACTTGTTGGTGACAGAATCTGGAAGACTTGATGGTGGAGAAAGACACCATGCAACAGAAGTATGAGAAAGAGCTGGCCAGCCTGAGGGAGTTAATGACGGAACGAGTGAAGGAGGTCACTGTCACCCTGGAAGGAAAGCTGACAGCTGCGGAGAAACAGCACGCTGAGGAAAGGGACAGAGACAGAAAAACTGCTGCTGAAGTTCTCATTCAGACCAAACAGGTGAAACTCTCCATGCCTGTATGTGTGTGGGAAGGGTGATTGTGGAGGCTGAGTGATGTAGGGAGTTGTGTGTGTGTGAGTGTGTGTGTGACAGAAAGAGATATGCTTGTGTGTGCTGTGCTGTGCTGTGCTATGCTGTTTTGTGTAAGAGTGTGTTTGCTTGAGAGAGAGAGAGAAAGATGGTGTGCTTGAGTTTTTTTGTGAAATGTGGTTGTGCATTAGTGTATTTGTGTAAATGATGTATCCATGCATTTGATTTTCATTGTTTGTCATACATGCTTTCAATCCTTCGTATGTGCTTTCATGTAAATGGATTATTATGTATGTAGAATATATGTGTTCAGATAATACTTTTTTGCATTTATTTATTCATCGTTTCAGTGTGCTTTCAATCTGAGTAACTGGCACAGAAATAAACATGGTTATGCTTATGATTTTGGCAGGATCTACAAACAGAGTTTTCGCAAGAACGCACGAAACTTCAGTCAGAAAGGGACAGCATTCAGACGGAGTTTGAACGAGTTAAGGCAGATCTTCTGGCCAGATGCAAACAGGCAGAAGATGAGGTGAGTTCTGTTGGCATACATTTTCCTGCTCATGTTTTCATCTCCGTTAGCATCTCATCTGAGGTAGTCTCTATACTACTAGTAGTGTAGAGACTACCTCTGATCTGAGTGCCAGTGTATTTGAGTATAAGGCAAGAATCTACACAAAACATACTCTCATGGATATCAGCACTTTAGAACAAGCGTATGTTTGCAGACTTCTTTTTTACTTTTTCATTTGTTTTTTTTGTTTGTTTGTTTGTTTTCACAAGAGCATGCAAAATAAGCAGAACCAAATCAAGTTCTTTTGGCTCCACACATTTCTGATTGTGAGCAAAGAATTTCAGTGTAGGGACTATCATGTTGTCTGCCTAAACCTTATGGCCTTTTTCATGTCCCCTTCAATATCTGTCTATTTTCCTTATTTGTGGGATACACGTACGCTATTTTGCTGTCTTGACTATTAGCTGTATTTCATTCATCAAAGTGAAAACATTTTTTTGTGTGTGTGTTCATATTAACCCCTTCACTGCTAGTACGTTTTGCTATAGCCTATGCTGAGAAAATTTTCAGAAAAACAAGAAAATCCCGCCAATGATTTTAATTTGCTTGTATTTCAAAAAGTACTGAAGATAAGTGCATAAAAGTATATATCAAATGAAAGGAAAATGAACCAAGATTTTGTTTTTAATGCTCACATGTTCAAATAATGAGTCAATCTGATAGAAAAATTCCATAAAATGCATTAATAAAAAAAAAATTGGGACTTTCATTCCATCATGTAGGTGCTACAGTATCAACCAGGTTATCTACCAGTCTTTCTTGTGACTGTTGTAATCAACCACACACACTGTCAAGGCTGAGCAACAGTGTCCAGGTGCATAAGACTCCAACACAGTCCACACAAAGTATGAAAAGGGTTTACTCACCCAGGGTCTATCGCCAGGAAAAACGCTGTGTGTGGTACTTGCAGAAACAGTCTTCAAGACACAGTGCTGGTTTGCTGGGGCAGTCTGGGAAGTAGAACCTCACATCCTTTCTTTGTCCTTTCTTCCAGCAGACTCTGCACCTCCTTTGTGGCCAGGCCTTCTGTGGGGTAGGTGGGATGACATCAATGAGGTGTCGTCCACAAAAGACCAACAGCGTGGTCATCTTTAGCAGTGTCTGGGTCTTGGTCACCAAAAATCATGGCACTAGTTACATCCTTCTGGAAGTCCAGGGGTGTACTGCTGTTGCTTGCTTTTTTGTAGAGGATGTGTGCATTCAGCATGGCAGTTTGTAGAAAATGCACACACAGCTATTTGTACTACTTCAGGGTTTTCCTTGTGGCATCATAGGGCTGCAGATGTTTGTCATGATGGTCCATGGCACCCATGTTTTTGTTGTAATACAGAATTTCTGGAGGCTTGTTTACTGCCCTTTGGTCTTGCTGCTGCTGGTCTTCAGCTGTAGGTTTGTGGCAAGTTGTCAACTCCAGATGTCCAGGATGAACATCATGATCATCACCATGCTGCATCCTGAAACACATTGCATAAAAGACTAAGTTTGTTGGGTTTTTTGGAGGTGTTTTTTTTTTTTTTACATATAAAAATATCATGAAATGGTACCATTTTATTTCTGATTGTTTTCAGAAGCTGAAATACACACACACACACACACACACACACACACACACACACACACACACACACACACACACACACACACTTCTACAAGTGTTGCATTTACAAAGTAATTTAGGCATACAATTCTGTATATCCCACCAGGTGTTCTTCATCTCACACAGCCTCTTCTGTACGATTTGCTTGGTTTGCAAGAACTGGTTCTCCTTCCTCTGGCAGTCTTTATCGGAAATGTGATCCTGATGCTGTATATACAGTGTGTTCTGGAGCTTGGAGATTCCAGAGTCGTTCTCGTCAAACCAGTCTTTGTGGTTCCTCTGTACAAAGCCGAGTGTGTCAGCTGCTGCTGTGTACACAGCATCTCAAAAGGTGCTCCATACCTCTTCTACATCAGTCGATGCAGGAATTTCTTGGAGAACTAATTTGCTACTTCAGCACGTCCTTGGTGATAGGGAGGCGGTGGATGTTCAGCTTCCTAGGGGGTTTCTGCCTGGCTGGTTGGAGCTTGCGTGCAAGTCTGATGTTCATCTTGCTGCATACCAGGCGATGGTCCGACCAACAGACTGCTCCTCTCATGCAGCATGTAATGGAAACATCACCTCTGTCCCTCTGCCGGACAATCACATAGTCCAGCATGTGCCATTGCTTGGAGCGGGGGTGCATCCATGTGTTCTTGTACTTGTCCGCTTGTTGGAAGAGGGTATTGGTGATGGTCAGTCCATGCTGCGCGCAGAGCGAGAGCAAAAGCAGTCCGTTGGAGTTGCACTTGCCAGTGCCGTGCTGTCCCAGGACTTTTGACCATGAGGAGAAGTCCACGCCAACACGGGCATTGAAATCCCCAAGGATGATCAGCCTGTCCTTTCTGTCTACTGTTGAAATGGTGCAGCTGAGCTCCTCATAGAAAGCTTCTTTGATGTCATCAGGGTTGGTCATCATCGGGGCATAGCAGCTGACGACTGTGGAGAAGTGATCCTCAGACAGCTTCAGACGCAGGGTCATCAGCCTGTCGTTTATCCCATGTGGAAGGCTGTCAAGCTGTCATGCAAGTTTGGTTCAAATGGCAAAGCCCACACTTAAGGTTCTTGGGGTGCCATCTGGCTTCCCAGTGCAGTGTAGCCCCCTCCAACTTCCTCCAGCTGGGTTTCACCGGCAAACCTGGTTTCGCTCAGGGCTGCTATGTCCACTTGGTAGCGATCAAGCATTCTAGCAACGAGCGCTGTGTGCCTTTCTGGTCTGTAGTCTCTGTCTAAAAGGGTGCGAACATTCCAGGCACCCAGAGTCCGGGCATGACTCCTGATTCTTTTCTTCTGTTGTTTTCGACCGCTTGTGTTGGATGTCCAAGTAGGTGCGGTTTCCTACTAGGTTCTAGGCGAGGCAGGCTTTGTTTAGGGATCCTTTTATCTCCCCTTCCCCATGTGGGGAGAGCAGTGCTGTCCCTAAAAAGGGCTGCTCTGACACTGTGGGAGGATACGAGCACTGCATCTGCCCCAGTCTACAGCGGATGACCATCACCCCACAGCCGCCTGTATGCAGAGTCGTGACTAGGAACTGCCAGCAGCATCCTCTGCCTGTCCCCGTTACCACTTCATCACCACAGGGCTTGGGAAAGCTGGGTGTTGAAGGGCTAGCTCGTCGTTCCTACGTTAGCCTGGTCACCTGACCAGCACAGGTGACTTTTTTTTAGTGAGGAGGAGTTGTGCAGTCCCTTTCCCACTCTCTCGCCTGCCGATGCTCACAGTCCAACTGGTGCAGATACTGCCACGTGTAGGATGGCCTCGGCAGGTGCAGGTTTTTTCTTCAGAGTTCTGTCTCCTAGGAGGACTTCCAGCCAAGGATAAGAGACTTCACAAAAAAAAAAAAAATATATATATATATGTATGTATATATATAAAAGAGATATATATATATATATATATATATATATATATGTATGTATATATAACACATAAAAATTGTTACTTTTTTCCCCAGTTGTTAGGAATGCAAAGTCAAAGAACAAAGTGAAATTGAGTTAGTGTTAATTTAAAGCAAACTGATGCCTGTGAGTAGTCTGTGATACGAGTATTGTTTTCGAACAAAATCTCCCTGAAATGATCTGTTGGCCCATATTCTTATTTTGTACCACTTTCTGCTTTCACTGCTCTCTTGTTTAGCAATTTTGGAAGGTCAGATGTCTTGAAAAGTTATCAATTTCAGAATTTTTTTAAGCTTTTTACAGAGCGATCACAAAAACACGTCTGCTTGCTCAAGGGATGTCACTCCTCTCCTCCACACCCCTCATTTTCAGTTTTTGTAGTTTTTGTTTGTTTGTTTTTAAATCAATAAGAATCACATGTGAGTTGTGATGGCTTTACCTTCCTTGTACGGAGTTGTTAATTCTTTTGCAAATAAATTTGAATGTCAAGGCATTCTTCCTCACCATTTTGAATGCTACTCTTGATACTTTGCAAGTCATTTATAATGTTTGAATTATCGGAACCATTGTCAGCTTGTTGTAAATATCTGACGTGTATTTGAAGAAAATGAGTGAATGTATATTCATTTATAGGGTTATTGATGAAATCATTACTATTGCATTTGGGTAACCTCACTTTGGGCCTCTGCTGCACACAGTTCAAGGGAAAGCGCGTTGGGTTACGCTGCTGGTCAGGCATCTGCTTGGCAGATGTGGTGTAGCGTATATGGTTTTATCCGAACGCAGTGATGCCTCCTTGAGCTACTGAAACTGAAACAAGGGAAACAACCATATATTTCTGCTCAATCTTGGGGTTCATAGTTGTTACTTCCCTTAGCACTGTTGGTGCAGCATTTTGGCAGCCGTTGTTTGAGAAACTCCAAGTGCAGCTGGTGCTGTCAGTCACAGTGACAGCCAGCAGTGAGCAGCATTCAGGTTTTGGCAGCCTTTGAAGTATTGGAGAAGGATACCAACATTGCTTCAGAGGACAGAACAATTTATGTCTTGTCTGTTTCTGCATATGATTATTGTTCCTGCTGGGACCATTTGTACCTCCATGAGGGGGAAAGGTACTTTTTGTTGTAACAATGAAGAAGAAACACATGCTTTGAAAATGAATTGTTTGTGGCTTCTCAGAAAGTAAAATCAAGTGCCTTGAAGTGGTGGTTTTATTTGTTTGTAGTTATTGGGTTTTGTTGTTGTTTGTTGGTGTGTTCTTTTTTGTTGTTGTTTTCATTTTTGCTCTTTTATCTTTTTTTCTTTTTCATATTTTTGCCCATGTTCTGCACAGTTTCTGAGGCATTATCATCGCACTGTCCATTCCAGAATCCACCCTATAGTGCCACGAGTCATTCTGTCAAACAGTCTTAGCACTTTCAGTAAAGTCACCATGAGAACATGCACCTGTGGAGATCTGGCTCTGCAGCTATCATTCAGTGACACTCAGTAGTTGCTACATGAGGAGTGGTGCTCTAGTGGTAACTTGTACATCTGGGAAGCGATACTTAAGATTCTGCTTTGTGTTGATTCTAAATCGGTTCTTCACACTATGAAATTTGTAAAAGAAAGGGTCAGGTTTGAACTCATTATATAAATCAACCATTTAATTCACGAACTCTTACTAAGAGGCTCTCACCAAACCTTTAGCTGGATTCCTTCTCACTGTGGTTTGAACTATAATGAAAAAGTTGACAAGGACCTACAAGTTCCATGAAGGTGATAGATTTAAATATTCTGCTTTCACTACAGGAATGTTGGACTATGGGAGAAAACGTTCTTTGGTAAAAATTTCAGCTTGAAGAAAAGAAGACCAGTCATTTGGAGTTACAAAAAGAATTTTTCTTAAATGTATGGTTTCATGGGAAAACATTTCCAAATGATTTCCATAAGTTGCAAATTATTTCTTTGATCTGCAGATGGAAGATGAATGGTTTGAAGACAAAGCATGTCAGTAATGTTGCTTGCATCTGTGGTGCTCACATAATAGCTGATCATATACTAACTTGCCATATGTTAAAGTCCCATATCCCTGAGCTCAAATCATGTTCAGTGTTGACAATTTTCAGCAATCCATTGCTAATGTGCGATGATTTTTCAAATCCTTGTTAAATAGTCCAATTGGTTCACTGTCATAGTTGTTAGCTTTTCACTGCAAAGATGTTATATTATGTTGTTGTTTTTAACCAGTTATTTTCAGTATCTAACACACACACATATGCACACACACATACACACTCACATACACACATGCACACACACACACACACACACACACACACACACACACACACACACACACACACACACACATTCGCATCCTCACATGCATATTTTGTAATTTCTTTTCCCTCCCTTGATTTTTTCCATACCCTCGTCTAATACCACTTTTAGTGAAAAGGCCACTCATGAGAATTTTCTCTCCTTCACCAGACCTTGAGTGGTGATCTGACCTTGAGATGATCAATTGAGGTGCTGTTTGTAGCATGGACGTAGCACACATAAAAGAACTACATGGCAATGAGAGAGTTTTCCCTGGCAAAATTCTATCATAATAGGCATTTTTAGAGTAAAAATCAAATACATTTACAGACAGAAAAAGATAAAAGAAAAAAAGTAGTGCTGTACCATGGCATTGTCCTCCCCTTACTTCCTTCTATAGAGTGACCACAATCAAATGTTGATTATTCTTGTCACTGTTTGGGGGGGCGGGGGTGTGTGCAGGAAAAAGCACTAATTCTAACAAATGAAAAAGAAAAAGAAAAAAAATTGTTTTGCATTATCAAGGCTAGACCACTCTGGCTAGCAAAGAGTTTCCTTGAGATAAACCCTGACCGGTACAGCTCCAGCCCATCATTTACTGCTACTTTGAACCATAATCCCAACACTAAGAATGAAAAATATTACTGAACTCCTTTTTTTTCCTCTCTCTCTCTCTTCCTCTTTCCTTTCTGTCCAATTTTTCCCTCCTCCCTTTCCTCTCTCATTCTTTCTTTGGTGGTGGTTCATAGAAGAAAAAAAAAATCAGTTGTTAGCATTTGACAGCACTGCGACTCCCTCAACACAAAGGTGCCGGTAGGATTGGCCTCCACAGCTGTCAGGGGCAGGGCATTCCAGTCTGGAATTGTTCTTGGGAGGAATCCAGTCTGTCTGCATTGTGTCCAACAGTAGAATTGGGACAGCTGTTCTGGGTGGGCTGTATGGAGAGTGGCCAGAATTTCACACAGACACAACTGTTGTGACAAAAAAGTTATATAATGAAATACTGTTAGGAGGACACTGTTCACTCAGTCCCCAAGCTGCTGACAGTCTTGTCACTGACCCAGACTGCTCTGCCCTTGGATTGGAGACACCACCATTTCTCTCCATACAATACCCTAAGAATCTGCTGACACTGTTGACTTTGACACGAACTCATTATTGGCATTGAAATGGTGGGAACTCAAAACTTATTTAACCATAAGAGCAGGGCATGAAAGGACACAGAATTTTTTACTTTTTTTTCCCTCTCTGAGAAATATGAGGATGATACTGATGATGATGCTATTTAGGCAGTGGAATGAGAAGTTGTGTCAGACAGTCTGAGCAACTACAGTCACCTCACCTTTTGTTTGTATGCCAGACACTCTTTTCTTCACTTCAGCCATACGCCTCTGGAGTTGTCTGTTACCTAAACAAGTGAAAGGAAAAACTCCTTCAAGCTGAGTAGCCACAATCGACATGCTGGTTTACTCACTACATATTACTGGGAAGGATCACCTTTGTGGTGATTTTTAAAAGTTTCTTTTTGTTTTTTGTTGTTTTTTGCTTTTTGTTTTTGTGGTAATCTCAGCATATCTTGTTGCTTGGGGACAGGTGAAGCGGTTGAGCTCCATGGTGAAGGAGAGTGAGGAGGGGCTGGGTTCGGCATCCACCCACATCAACAGCCTCAAGGAGGCGGCTGCTACACTCAAGTCGGAGCTGGACAAGACACGAGCCGAGCTGAAGACCACCAAGATCCAGAGCGCCAATGTCCAGGTCAGTGGATGGGGGATGTGGATGGTGTGGTTGTGTATGTGAGTGTGGTTGTGAGTGTATTTGTATGGGTTTGTGGAAAGGAGGGTACATGTGCTTGTTTGTGTGTCGATACATGTGTACATGGTGGGTTTTTTGTGTTGCAGTGGAAAAAAAGCTTGGGTATATGATTGAAATATGTGTGAGTGTATGCAAGCATGTGTGTATGTGTGTGTGTGTGTGTAGAATGGAAAAAGAAAAAGGTCACAACCCTGCTTCATCACTCTGCAGATGTTCAACAATACAATGCACACACTTCTTGTGCTGTTTGCATCCATTTTACAATTTTGTCCATATCATAGGTCATTGATTTTCCAGTCTCATTGAACATCCCCCTGCTTTTGCTCTCCCTCTCTCTCTCCCTCTCTCCCTTTCTCTCTCTCCCTCTCTCCCCACCCTTTCTCTTTTGCTCTCCCTGTCTCTCTCACCCACACTTCTTTGCTTTCTTTTTTTTTCTTCCTCATTTATATCAATGGCAAATAGAAAATATTTTATGTTGATTTTTGTAAGGTCTGAAATATTAACTTAAGTGAAGGCTATAACTATATTTGCTTCTCTGTTGACTGTCTAGTCTTCATCATTAGAGACCCTTTCATACACAAGCAATCAAAAGCCCTCTTGAAGTTGAGGTTACAAGTCACAGTTAACTGGCAGTATCTCTCTCTCTCTCTCTCTCTCTCTCTCTCTCTCTCTCTCTCCACACACACACACACACACACACACACACACACACACACACACACACACACACTCACTCACACACATGCACACACACACACACACACACACACACACACACACAAACTGCTACCATGCAGCTGTTGCTGGATGTTTCTGTATTCAGACACAAGAGGAACTCCAGACAATCTTGACGTATGACACACATATTGTGATAATAGTGACTTCCAACTCCACACTGAAAATAATCTTGATGTGTGACACACATATCGTGATAATAGTGACTTAACTACAGCCTGAAAATAATCTGACGTGTGACACAGACTTACGGTGATAGAACTGCCACCTCAACTCGCTGTACCGGATTGTTGTTCACTGCTGTTCTTGCACACTTTGGCAGGATCATGGTAACAAGGCTGCCAAGCAACAATAGAAAGCAGCTGTAAGGGGAGTGGGGGGTGGGTTCAGATCTTGGTTGTTTTTGGTTTTGTTTCCTCCTGACTTCTTCTCCATCTCATTTCTGAGAGCTGATATATCCGTGCTTTCGGGATGACTGCATTATCAGCAGTCCAGCCAGTCACCTGATTAAGCTTACTTTTTTGCAAGATGTGACCGCCTTAATCCATGTTCGAAGCAATATCTCAGTAAGTTTTGACTCTATTTTGATGTGTTTTTTTTTCTTTCTTTTTTTTTTCTTTTTTTTTTTTTTTTTTTTTTTTTTGTGAAGCAAAAAGTTGTTCAGCGTGTCAACATGGCTGCCAGAACATACAGTACAGAAGTGGTGATTGAAATATTGTTTGATTTTCTGCACAATGCCAACAATTGAAAAACATGATAGAAAACGACAGTAATGTTGTTGTTGATCAGCTGAAGAGATTCTGGTTATTCTGATGATTAATACATGCTATAAAGTATATCGAGACAGGTAGGAGGGGAGTCATTTTGGAAGTGGGTGTTGGAAAAAGCAGTATTATAGCTTGAAACCACCTTTTTTTTTTTCTTTTTTTTTTTTCTTTTTCTTTTTTTTTTAATGTGAAAACCTCTAAATAAAAGTTTTAAGCAGATTTTTTAAAATGAGCTTTTGTGTTGTAATATTATGTGATAGTGTCAGTGGATGTGTGGGAGGGAAGGTGTTTGTGTGTGAGAGAGAGTGAGAGAAAGAGAGGTTTCATGGATAACGTTTATGTTTAGAACAATGTGATAGTGGAAAAAAAACAAGATAATTGCACTTGGTTGTTTTGTCCAGTGCATTTGAAAATAATTCAGCAGTATTTCTACACATAAAATACACAGACTTGAATTTTGTTCTCTCTCTATTTCTCTTTTATTTTATTTTATTTTATTTTATTTTATATTTTATTATTATGTGGGGTTTTTTGTTGTTTTTTTACTGTGCATCTTAGTAATTGTCCCCTGATTAGTTATCTATCCTGTCAACATTGAACATTATGATAATTGTATTTTCCATTCATTTTTCTTCAACATTAACTGTGTGAATAGGATGGGGTGGTCAGATGGTTAGATCGCTGGATTCTTGTTTCAATTTCCATGTTCAGTCCCTGGTTTTGGTGCAGCTGATGGGTTAAGGGTGGAGATTTTTCAAATCTTCCAGTTTAACATATTTGCAGACCTGCTAGTACCTGAATCCCCTCCGTGTGTGTATATATGCATGCAGAACATCAAATATGCACATTAAAGATCCTGTATTCCATGTCAGTGTCTAGTGGGTTATGGAAACAAGAACACCCAGCATGCACATCACCAAAAATGGAGTATGGCTGCCATTATGGCTGGGTAAAAAAAAATAAAGTGAACAGTCATATATGTAAAACATTACATGTCTGTGTGTGTGTTTGTGTGTGTGCGTGTATGTGTGTGTGTGTGAGCCTGTGTGATTGAAGCCTGACTGAATGACACAGAAAACAAATGATAAGTGCCCAAAGTCAGCTCACAGTCAGCTCTCTACACACTCTGTGCAAATGACTCTGTAATGTGCTGAAAACTTGATCTCTGACCGAGGATAGGTGCCACACAAGTATCCATATCTTCATCATCAACAGTCAGTGGGGTACGAAACAGAACTGTTCACCAGCTTCCTGGTTTTTGTTTTTGTTTTTTTTTGTTTGTTTGGTTTTTTTTTTGGGGGGGGGGGGTATTTTTTCGTTTGGGTTGGGGGGGCGAGGGGGCTGACATATAAGTGTAGTGAGTATTTAATGTGCAAATGTGTGTTTGTGAATATGATTGTAAATACAATTCACATATTGTATGTTTGTGTGTGCATGTGAAAAGCTGTATTGTTTGTTAGCTCTTGCGCTTGTTTAGGTTAGGTCATGTGGTGTGTTCGGTCATGCATGTGAGAAACTGTATGATTTGTAATTCTTGCACTTGCTTGTGTACGCTTGCTTGTGTAGTCAGTGTTAAGGGAAAAAGGTTGTGTGAGGGTGTGGCATGAATGTGTGTGCCAGTGGCAGGATGATGGCTTGTGTGTAGAGAATTGGGGTGAAGGTTGATATTACACGTGCATTGAGTAAAAAGCAGTGGCAGGGACATAGTCGACCTTTGGGAAACAAAAATATATTCACCAAGTCATACCAACTATTTCCCTTTATGTAATTTCTTGCAGTTTCCTTTTGTATTTGTGATCTGCAGCTTTCACTTTTTATTGCAGCAGAACAAGTAAGCATGGTTTGGAAAGCATTTGTTGTATCTCTGTATTTACTTCTTCTTTTTTCTCATCCCTTTCTGTTTTGTAATTATCTCAAATGTTGCATTTTCAGTGTTAGACCCTTCTTGAATGGATCATGCATAATGACACTCATCTGGTCATGACAGCCAATGGAAGATGCATTTGCACAACTTCCACAAGGCCTTTGGCTTTCTTTCAAAGGTTTAGTTTTGTTTGTGTGTTTTTGTTGACATTTTCTGTCCATTATCAGCTAAGTTAGATTGTTTTGTCATGTGTACAACAAGCAGAGTTACTGTAGCAGTAGTGGTAGCAGTTATTTCATTTAACATCTATTCACATGAAGTGGACATCAGATGATCTGTCAAGAAGATCTGATATGGGGTTTCTGTTTGTTTATTGTTGCATCCTTCAGATATTTTTGGTCTGCACTTGTTCTTTGTGAGGCAAATAACTCAAGAGCACACATGCAAGTGCACAAACACTCAAGTACACATGTGTGTATGGGCACCCACACCACCTCTATATCCTTGCTCCCCTCCCCACCCCTCCCCCCTCCACACACACGCAACACACACACAGATATGCATGCACTGAAATTCACATGCACATATGAGCACACACACATGCATGCAAAACACACAGAACAATTCTGAACACACATGTTGACATGAACCTTTTATTTCAGTCAGAGATAATTTGTACAACCTTTTTTTCTTTTCTTTTTTTTTCTGAGGGGGAGGGGGGGGTTGAGGGAGGGGGGGGGGTGTAATGCATTAAGTGGTGTGTTCCAGAGAGTCTTAGTGCTTGTAAATCCTGAATTCCGTGGTCATTTTTATGTACAGCTGTCGGAATCCAAATGACTGCTATTAATCACAACCAAAACACAACAGACAAAAAAAGTGAACATGTTTAAGTTGGGAGGAGGGCATGGAACAGAGTGAGAACAGGTGCGACTGTCTGGCAGAGTTACTCTTTTCTCGTGCTGGATGAAGAATTGAAAAGGACAGCAGATAAACTGTGACAGTTGGAGGAAATAAAGGTGTATGACTGTTGGTTCTTTGCCTGCTGTTTTTCAGTGTTTCCTGTCAACTTTATGGAGGACACAATACTTTTGATTCTTTCCTGTACTACCTAAATTCAGTTGTGTGTCATCCTTTGTCTGCTTGCAGCAATAAAGGTTGAGGGGGAGGAGGTAGGGAGAGGATACTGTTGATAAAACTTTGTTTTTGTTCATTTGATAATTGTTCACTTCTTGATTTGTTGTGTTTTGGGGTTTTGTACAGTCAGTAATATTTTCACTACATATGTCTGTATTTACATACATGTGCTTGATATCAAACAGAAATCTTGGATACTTTTTTTTTTTTTTTTTTTTTTTTTTTTTTTTTTTTTTTTTGTATCCACTATCAGCTGTCTTTCAAAATCATTGTTTTGTGACATGTTTGTTTTTTTTCTGCTTTCCAAAGAGAACATGTTACAGTGATATGACCTTTAACCAAAAACCCAATTAACGAAAATAGACAAACAAACAAACAAAAAAGACATATATACAACTGTAAGTGTATGTATACTGGCCAAGACCAGAATGTAGAGAATACTGATGGTTATGATTCACATACACATAAAATATACTGGCCATGGCCATCATATATAAAATATGTGTGACAATGATTCACATACACATGACACAGTATATCAATGTGGTATATATATGCATCAGTGTGATATACACACATTACGCCAGAGTGCACCAGATTTAACAACTCAAAATACAAAAGGCAGAAGAAATTCATTGATGACATGTACAAAATTCACACCTCTTCCTTTTGTCTATTGCATGTGTGATACTCATTATGGGACTGACTTTATCACATGTCCACATTCAAGGCACATTTGTGTGTGAACTCGGGGCACTGTATATTTTGAACTATTTTGTTCATAGTATGGTTGTGTTCACACTCAAAAAACGAAATGTATGATTGTGTTCAGGCTGAACAATAGAGACCATTAATTTGCATTTGCTCAGAGTACAATGCACAGTCCTTGGCGTTCTGACTCAGAGCACAGTGTACAATTGTATGTGTTTAGAATCACACTACATTGTACAAAATATAGTTTTCAGTTGTCAATTTTTGGACTTGAAGCACAATGTCCAGATGTTCCATGTTCAGAGAGCTACACCCCACACAACATATAGCTATATTCAGAGTACATATATGTACATGTTCAGCTGTTTGTGATCAAGCTGAAATTGCAGCTGTCAGTTCCTTTTTTATGTGTGCACTTTAAGTATGGTATGCATCTTTATTCCTGCTTCAGGGAAGTTTTTTTTAAGGCCATGCCATTTAGTGCTTTGCAGAAAACATAAGTCTTTCATATCACAATCTCTCTTATCCCTCCTCCCCTCTCTCTCTCTCTCTCTCTCTCTCTCTCTCTCACTCACACACATCACACACACACACACACACACACACACACACACACACACACACACACACACACTCACATTGTTGACTGACAAATTAACATCTCTTGCCACTCACATGTCTAACATCTTTTTACCACAAATACATCACAACATACATACATTTTCCAAACAGCATTTTATCAAACAAACAAATATGCCTGACAGCCAATGCAAGAAGTGCCACAGGATCTTCAGGGCTTCCCATCTAACCATTTGTGTAATTTGGGGAGTTGGGGAATGGTTTCAGTTACAGAAACATTTTCAGTGTCAAGTGTTTGCAAGCTACCAACGACAGTTGTTTCGTGCGTTGATAAAAGGCAGTGTTAAAAATATGATGGGGAATGAGGCACAGTATACTTTTCATTTTTGCTTTGATATTGTAATGTGTGTGTTAGTGTGTGCACATATAAGTTATGCCAGTGTGCAGTCATGTCTTGTGGGGGATTGGAGGGATGGGGGTGGGTCCAGGAGAAAAAAGAAGAGAGGTGGATATGAGTGCTTGCAATTTGCGGCAGCTGCAGGCTGTTAAGAAAATGGTTTCCTTTACAGAAACAGGTAAACAAATTATGAAGTTTTGAAATGGTGCAGAAATGATGTCAGGAAGATGGAAAGGAAAGATATGAACTGCACACGTGTGGATTCATTTGGGAAGGAGCAGGATGTTATGAACTGTGCAGCTTCTTAAAATTAAATTTCTGACAGTTTGACTTCATTGGAATCACACCTGACAGGCAGATCTAATTTAGAGCTTTAAGAGATCTATGCAGTAAGTCAAGTGGGCTTCTTCAGTTGATCATTTTCATTATAGACAATCGTGTTCCTTCACTTTCTCACTCTCTCTCCCTCTCTCTGAACATTGCCGGCTTGTGTGTGTGTGTGTTGTGTGTGTGTGTGTTGGTTTTTCATGAAAAGACTTTGGGGGTGGGGGGGACACTGCCTCCATCCGCCTGTTAGGGGTGGGATGGGGGAATAATGATAACAGAATTAACGAATGTTAAGGCCAGTTGATATCCTGGACAACTTCCAACTTGTGCAAGTGTTGGAGAAGAGTTGTTTGTTCTTCCAAACAGGGGCCAGCCCCATAATTCATTCACACTATTCAAATGTACAGTTCAGAGCCCAAAGCTGGGTTGAATGAGCAATGTTAGTTAGCAGCACTAAATTTGCCAAGCATTAAGAATCGTCTGAAGTCTTTCGGTGGAATAAGCGCACACTGAGAAACATGCTTTACTTCTTGCTGCAAGATCACTCACGCAACCCAACCCTGGTAAAAGTTGGGAGCGCCACCGTCCTTGTCATGCCCCAAAACGAACCCCGGCTTTGCCGTTGCCGTGACAACTTGTATATTTGATATATCTTTAACGAATTAGGCATCCTGACAACAGACAGAGAAATCTGTTGTGATAAAAAGAGAAATACAACACGATACAATACAAAACTCGCGCTTCTCCGCTTATCGTGTGACGTCATCAAGACCATGGTCATCAGTTTCCATGTCTTGTTTTTGAGTAGTTTTCAGTCCTGGGTTTCATTCTAAGAGGATTCTGCAGCTCCACATTTTCCTTAAATCCCGGAAAAATCCCAAAACTTAAGCGTGAAATGACGTTGTTGCATGTTCCAAGAGAGAGAGAGGTGACCTTTATTTGGCGAGGGGTGTACTGAATTATGCCCAAAACGAAGAGAGAGAGAGAGTGTGTGTGTGTGTGTGTGTCCATTTGTACAAGATTTTCTGCTCGCTTTTTTCCATAATTTTGATTTTAGAGCTAGGAACAGTTTTGTTATATCAAATGTGATTACGTATATGGATACATCCCAGACACACATCATTTTGTTTCTGTATCACACTTTGACTCTGGGTTTCATTCTTTCTCAGCATATTGCACAAGGGATTAACATAAACGAATGGCAGTGTAACTTTGTTAACCTTTTCAGTCACAGATCAAGTTCCCTGTTGTTTACTAATATTACACTAGAGAATAAACCATAGTTTTGCGTTCAGCAACCCAATAATTATAGTGACCATCAATGTGTAATGTGGGAACAAATAAGAAGAGATGTTCTCGATTACCCCTGTACTTTGACCACCAACAGATAAACGAGTAAATAAAGCAGTTTAAAGCCCTTCCCCTCATTCTCCTCCAGGGGGAATTTTTATGTCAAAGTAATAAATGTCAGTAACAACTAGAATTCCCCATTTACTGAAAATTATGAAATGAAATGATATTAAATTTAAAATTAAAAAACCGAAAAAGAATACAATAGACCAGCGCAAATGTGCGATGTGAAAATCAGTGGTCAGACAACCACGTGGTCAGCACTGCGGGAGGTGGAGCTGCTGGTGGGGGAAGGCCTCACGAAGGACGCCTCCTTGTTGACGTTCTCCTCCATGGGGCGGCCGCTGTAGCCGTTGGCGTTGCCGGTGCCGCCCCGGATGCTGACGGCGGTAGCCATGCTGTTTTCGCTGAGCGGCACGGGCAGCGACCAGTGCGACTTGGTCAGCCACCACTGGCAGAAGACAGCGGCGAACATCTTGCGGAACTTGCGGCTGATGGAGCAGTAGAGGAGGAAGTTGACGCTGGAGTTGAGCATGACCAGCAGCCCGTTGACGCTCTTGAAGGCCAGGAAGAGGTGGTCGGAGAAGATCTTATGGCGCCCATGCACGGCGATGTTGAGGGCAACGAAGACGCCCAGCGAGTGGCAGGCGACAAAGACGAGCACGACGGCCACCACCACGCAGCTGACGTGCAGCATGTCCACGCTGGTGGTGCCCCCGCCTCCGTTACCCGCCCCCAGCCCCGCCTTCCCCGTCTTGTGCTTCAGCATGCGACGGCGGTGGGTAGCCAAGAAGTAGACGAGGAAGCTGTTGAAGATGACGAGAGCCCCGATGGGCAGCAGGGCGGCCAGGGTGATGTTGGCGATGTGCATGGCCGTGTCGTACGTCTTGTTCAGGCTCAGCTCGGTGGGAAGCAAAGGGCGAGGCTGCTTGAGGTCCGTGTTGGGCACGTACTCGAAGAATTTGGAGAAGTGGAAGAGAAAGGAGGCGAAGAAGATGCCGATGATGGCCCGCTTGGCCCGCTTGATGGAGCAGACGATGCGCGGGTGCATCATGAAGCGGAGCGACAGAAAGCGCTCCACTGTGACGGCCACCGTCAGCCAGCTGGTGCACGTCAGGAACACGTTCGTCATCACGTACCTGCAACAGAACAGCAGTGTCATAGGACAGGGGGTTTCATTCGTCCTCTTTAGGGTTCACGCTCTTCTTTCATCACAGTATTTAATGTATCACTGAAGGCTTCATTTGTCAGTTTCGTCACTGCGGTTTGTCTTCCAGACAGAATTAAGGAGTGCCATATTGATTATGATATGATTATCTGCCAGCAGTGCAGGGATAAAGTATTCAATGGAGCAGATGACACAAAGAAAGAAAGTAATCGGAGTAAAAACATGGGGTTTTTTTAAGTGAAGGGTTACAACGATTAGGTCTTTGTGTAAAGTGGGGAAGAATGCCGTTATATTGTTGTTTCGGTTTCAACATCATCAAAGAGAGACCGTTTCATTCAAATGGTTCCATTCGTGTTTCATCGCCGACTGTAACAAGAGATATACGATAATGCATGGACCCCAATGCAAGTGCATTGACGTTGGTGTGGGCATAATCAGTTGGGTGTGTATGACAGTACCGAATCACGATAAAGAAACTGCGCGAACTTCGAGAAAATTCCGGCTTTAGCTGTTGGTCTGTGCTATTCCTCAGTTTTTAATTATTAACACCAAACTTAGATTTGAGCCGTATATTTAGATTATGTATCCTATAACAAATAGAATATTGTTAATGTGTGTGTGTGTGTGTGTGTGTGTGTGTGTGCGTGTGTGTGTGTGTGCGTGCGTGTGTGTGTGACATATTTCGTTAATCACTTTCTTTCAGTTTTCGTTTTCTTCCTTTCTATCTTAATGATCGTCGTGTATGCAGATCTATATTTCTTTATTGAGCGAATATTGGTCAGTGTTCAAGATATCTTATTCCCTTTTTCATACATGGTGCAAAAGCACTCTCAGCATGGACACCCAGTTTCACTTTCCTGCCCACTTCATCTCTCATCACCCACGTTTTCTTTGGCATTTCGTTGTACCTTGTGGTTTTTCGGTCCGAATGCAATTAGTGCCGCTTTCACACGTGTCTGAACTTAACCACCTTTCCCCCAGACCTTCTTCTCTCTGTATTAGTTTGGGAGGAAGAGGAGGGAATGAAGCAGACATAGTTCACTGACTGCTGTGCTCGTTAAAGAACCTTTTCTCGGACTGCTCGGCATTTACAGAACCCTTTTGAAAGGGAACACCACCGCGGAAATAAAACTCAACCAACAAACAGCTTTTAAGGAGTCCAGGAATAATCTACGGTATTGTGTGTGGTGTAGACTGACAGGAGGGCTGTTTGGACCCCAGAAGGTCCTTCTGCCTCTCCCCTCCCCGCCCACCCCCCCACCCCCTCACTCTCTCTCTCTCTCTCTCTCTCTCTCTCTCTCTGTATATCAGTCATAAGTGTGGGAGCTACTTTTCTGTTCGTTTCTTGCCCTTT
Source organism: Babylonia areolata (assembly GCF_041734735.1). Lineage (NCBI taxonomy): Eukaryota > Metazoa > Mollusca > Gastropoda > Neogastropoda > Buccinidae > Babylonia > Babylonia areolata. The sequence continues at coordinate 53,249,652 of NC_134877.1, forward strand.
GAAGGTTTGCCGTTTCAGTACCCACTTGGAAGATTGCTGGAGTAGATTGTATTGAAAATGTCTTCCTGTTCGCGAAGGCCTGAAGGCCTCCAGAGACTCTCTCTCTCTCTCTCTCTCTCTCTCTCTCTCTCTCTCTCTCTCCCTCTCTCTCTCCATTTGGTTAATAGGAACCATGAGTCTTTTTTTTCTTCTTTTTTTTCTTTTCTTTTCTTTTAGTTGGTTTCGTTTCTTTATATTTGTATTGTCCACAGTGACTCCATGCACGGCCACTTGAGTCTCTTGGCTGTTCGTTAGTGCACGCGTGTGTGTACGTGTGTGTATGGTGCGCACGTGCGCGAATGTGTGCTTTCTGGTGCTTTGTAACTGCACGTGAAGGAACTCCGATATGGGGGCCTAAAAGTAGATCCATCCAAAAATACTCCCGGCGAGCAGTTTACAGGGTTATGGTGCTGGAAGAAGCTGGATGGGAAAAAAGTGACCATAACTGACTGAGAGGGAGCACTTGACTGATAGAGATAAAAGTGATATGAGTGAGGGGGAGGGAGGAGGCCGTGGTGGACTGGTGGCGTTGGTTGGTTGAAAAGTAGCTTGCTTGGCTGAATATTGTGGTGCTGGTTAGGTGGTTAAACGTGAGAACTGACTTGAGACAAAAAACAAACTCCAGTTCTGTTCCATGAGGGATATAATTGTTCATGTCTTTGACTAGGTAGTTTGTTGTTTCCTGTGTGTCATAATGGCTTTTTGTATTTATATTTCTTTTTTTCGTTTTCATCATTTTATTGTCTTTCTTTCATCGAAGTAGTAATTTCCTCTTCTTTTATCTTCTTTTTTTCTTTCATTTCTTCTTACGTATCGTTCTCACTCTGCCTCTCTCTTTTCTTTCTTTTCTTTTTTTTCCACATATCCCCATTCCACACCAGTGCCTTATTTATGTTTTGCTAGTTCATACTTTAGTACGGTGCTTTCTCTCTCTCTCTCTGTGCGACCTCTTCTCAGTCTCAGTCACTTGTCCTGTGTCTGTATGTCTGTGTGTACGTGCGTATGTGTATGCCTGTGTGTGTGGGAGTGGGTATAATGTGTTTGTATAGTGTACGTGTGTGGTCCTTTTCTACTTGCATTGGCCTCTTTCTATTGCCTTCCTTACATCTGCTCTGTCGTGTCTATCATGGTCTTGCCATGCACATGCACGGCACATAGGGAATGGGTCTTCCCCCACCCCCAATCTCTCTCTCCTGCTTCCTTCCTTTCTTCCTCTTATACGCATGTGCCTGCCTGTGTGCATGCATGCATGCGTGTGTGCGTGTGTCATTCAGCATGAATGTGTGAAGGTGTGTGACACTAATTGAAAGAGGCTTTGCCATTATCGTTCATCGACTGCTGTCAGGCTTTTGACGTGAAGGTCTTGTCTGCCCTGATGTAGTGTGTGTGCGTGTCTTTGCTTGCCTGCCTTCTTTCAGGTACTGTACAGAGCTGTGCACGTCGTGGTTTTTGCTGGTGTTCGTTCCGTATGTGACATACAGCGTGATGTAATGACGGAAATTGACGGGGTGGTTTGGGAGGGGAGTGCAGAACGTGTGTGTTCGTGTGTGGTTTCATGTTAGGTGTTTGTGGTGGGAGGCGGGCGGTGGGGGGGAGAGGAGATGCAGAAGGGAGGGGGTTAAGAAAAAAAAGGGGGAGAGGCTAGTTTTGTCTCTCGCTATTATTCGATTTTTTTTCTCACTTTTCTCGTAGCTTTGGAGTGTTTAGAGAGTCATAGAGACCGAAAATCATAATATTAATTACGCAGGGGCATTTCGAAATGGGCTTGGTTGGCAATTAGCTTTTCTGTCATCGAGTTTCTGATGATCTCTCACCCTGTGTAGATTAGTTTGTAACCCTTGTACATCCCCGTAAAATGACAATAATGATAATATCTTGGATATGAGTATCAGCAAGTGTGTATCCCGTAGCAGACAGGGTGTTTTTGTTTTGTTTTATGGTGTTTGAATGCGTCGTACATGTTTGCTATGAAATACACGCATGTCTTTATGTGTATCTGAGTTTCCATGCGCACGTGTGTGGATATAGTTCGCGACTACGGTTTCAGCCTCCCCCACCCCCTCTCCACAATTTTTATATAGCTACCCAAACATCGTCAGTCTTCGGTGGAGGACGAAATGTTATTCTGCATGTGTTTTTATAACCTCATTTGTATCATCTGTGATACGCTTGTATATGCCACACTTCGCTGGTTGCTTTGAGAAACCAGTGGACAATTTTATTCCACGAAAATTATGAATGCATCTGAAACATAAGTCGTCACTCTTGTGAGTTATGGATGGATTCTTACACACTCACTGCCACAGCCGTGATATATGACAGTCTTATTTAAGATGCGCAACTCGTGACTGTCGTTGGATGTAAGTTGGTGTTTTGTTTTTTGTTCTTAACTTCTTCTTTGGTGGGGTGGGGGGGAGGGGGTAGGGGGGCGAGAGCGTTTTAGGTGTGCGGGATTCTTTGTTCCTGTTTTTTCTTCATTTTCAGTTTGTTTGTTTTATTTGCTTTGGTGGGTTGCAAATCATTTGTTCACATTTTCAACGATTTAGTTCTGTGTGTATTGCCTGCCGTTTTTTTACTTAGGCACGGTCGTTCCATGGGGAATGGGGGGCATGCTGGTAGTATTCCTGATTCCATAACCCGCCGAACGGTGACGTGGATTACGAGATCTTTAAAGTGCTTATTTGGTCTCCTGCCTGCGTACACATGCGAAGGGGGTTAAGGCACCAACAGGTCTGCTCGATGCCAGCTTGGCGCAACCGGGATTCCTGGCACAGACCTCACACGGAGACCCCGCGGGACTGAAGTCGAATACGCAGACCAGTCGTTTGTCCCGCCTGCCTGTCAGATGATGTTCTGTTTGTGCTTTTCTGCTCCTCCCTTCATCCCCGTCTGGTTTGTGGTGTCGCATTTTCAGTGCCATTTTCAAAATGGCAGAAGTGTTTTCGAAGCCCCTATTCAAAACGGCAGTGAAAGGGGTTGTTTACCCGCACTTATGTCCCCCTATTACATAATAAACCTGTTGTTTTTAGCCTCCAGCCATCTCTATGTCACCATCTTCTCTCATCCACAGGCGCAGACTTTGTGACATGTGGTTGGCATTTTGCTCCGTGCTGTAAAACGCGCGGAGAAAGAACAGCGAAAAAAGTGAAAGGAAGCAGAAAGGTACTAAGTGTATAAACCGCACGCCCTTACCCCTTCATTCCCCAACTTTCCTCTCTTTTTTTTCTCTCTTTTTTTTTCTTTTCTTTTCCTGTCCAATAGCGCTTGCTTCATGTAACTCCCCTCCATTGATAATGTTTTCCGCGGCCCGTCGTTGGATTGCAGCCAGATGAGTAGTGGGCGACGGATTGGGATAGATGGGGATCTGGAATGGGGAACCTGGTGGAAGCTGTAGATAGCCGTCTAGCGGGCAAGGCCAGTCACAGCAGCAGCAGGAGCATCTCTCATTAGTTAGCTGACGTGCAAGGAACGTGCAAGAAAGATGAAACGGTATTTATCACCACCATTTCCGTGAATGCTTATATTATCGGACTTCCAAAATAAGGCCATGATATCTGTCAACGTTTGAGAGAAAAAAAAATCTTTTGAAGGAAAATGAATTTCAGTGACAACATCTTTATCTCCATGAGTTGAACAGGCTACGTTTCAGTTTTATAACAGGGAGAAAGATTTTTCGGAAGAGAGTTATACGAGAAATCGGTGACGGTTGATTCGAGCTAGTTAAGTTATCGGAGTCCCCCATTTTCTTCCCCCATTCCCACCGTCACGGGAAACTGAGATAGATAGGGAGGGGCCCGTTCAGGGTCCTGATTACTAGCTGGTGGGGTAGAAAGGGAATCCCTTGTTGCAGGGAGTTTATCGCGGCTCATTTGTAGCCTGCTTTTCCTTGAGGAAGAGGCCGCTGGGGATCGCCTGCCAGATCCAAGGGGCTGGCCCAGCCTGTCACTCGGCTCTGCCGGCCGGCACGTACTGTCCGTAAATGCAGTGTTGGGAAGTGGAGGAGGGGGGAGACAGGAGGTGGGGGAGCAGGGGGTTGGGGGGGGGAGTTAGGGAGAGCTTTTGTGTTGAACTGGTGGTGATAAAAATGAGAGTGGGCGTGAAAAATGAAGTTGCCGGATGTGTGTGTATGTGTGTGTGTGTGTGTGTGCGTGCGTGCGTGCGTGCGTGCTTATGTGTTAAAAGGATAATGATAAACATGGTACGGGCGGTGCAGATGATATCGGATTGGAAAGAACCGGAAGTTGAAGGGGTATAGTTTTTGCTTAATTGTTTGATACAGGTTCTTTGAAGCGTTCTAATTGTGGCTCACTTGTTGTTAGTCTCTGTAAGTGCTTGTTTGCGTGCATGCGTGTTTGTGTGTGTGTGTGTGCTTGTGTATGTGTGTGTTTGTGTAATGGCGAGAGAGGAAGTTTCCCGAAGTGAAAATTCTGTAATCTATGTTCTTTGGGCGGAATGAACGTCTTCCCTAACCTGTCAGTTAAAGTGAGATTGAACAAGTATCTTGTGTGTATGACCAGAGGTACTTCAGGGCAGTCCTTCGCAATTGATGGCCCGTGTGCCAGGCCGGACTTGTCTGGCTGTCTGCGGTTCTTGACGCTTTCAGTTAGTGCCTCTGTTGTGTGATTGGGGGTCCTTGGTTCGAATCCCGGCTGCGCGTGGTGTTTTTTTCTCTACACCCCCTTCCTGCCACCAGCCCGCCAAAGTTTCCTGGGTCCAAGTACGTGCAGACTAGATAGTGCCATAATTCCGTTCGTACATTTTCACACGCAGGTGATCAGAAACGCATGTTAAAGATTGCATCCTGCGTGTCTGAGTTACAGAAAAGCCAGTGTACTCAAAATCAGTGCACCTACCGCATATCCCAGAAACGCTAGCATGAAAAACCAGACGTGCGCGTAAAAGCCCATTATGAAACTGAGTGAACGTGTAATAATGAGATGCAGCCCACTAACGCAGAAGAAAAGCGGGAGAGTCCTCGTTAATTTGTCTTTGCAATACTGGGGAGGGAGGGAGGGAAAAGGAGCGGGGCTTCGTTCAACATCCCTTTCGTCGTCTTTCTGCTAATGCCTTTGTGCATCGTCTCCGAAATGGGAGGTCTGTGGTGTGCGCTTGTTTTTATTGCAAGGGAGGATGGAGGAGTGAGCTGGGGGGGGATTTGGGGATGGGCTGTTTATTGTCTCATTGTAATGTGGAAGAGTTTTGTAGTTTTGGTGTCTCTTTGGTAATACGGAGAACCCGTATCCGCTTTTTTTTTTTTCTTTTTTTTTTTAATTACCCCGAACACCTTATGTTCTTTGTTTTGTCGTTATTTTCCTTCTTGTAATAGACGCACCGAGTCCTTCGTTAACCGACTTTTTGTAAGATGAGGAGTCTTGTGTCCGTCCGTTAACTCTTTCGCATGTCTTTTGGGAAGTCTTTGTTCGTTATCTCTTTTGTGTTACAAAGATTGTGTGTGTGTGTGTGTGTGTGTGTGTGTGTGTGTTCTGGAGTCTTTGTTCATTGTCTCTTTTGCTACAAGGTGAGATTTTATTCCACGCCTTACTTGTATTATCTCTTTCTCCTTTGTGAAAAGGGGAGTCCATGTTCCTTTGTGAATTTGTTTTGGTGGTGGTGGTGGTGGTGGTTTATATTTGGAACCTGAATGCTACGTGCTGTTTAGGTATTGATTTTGTTTATTGCCTGTTTTGTGAGATAGGGGGGGGCATGTATTTCTCATCTCATGTGTTCAGAGGATTCCCCTCGTTCAGTGTCTCTCTTTGGATTTAAAAAAGAACAACTGTATTCCAATTTTCTTCTGCCTCATGGAGAGCCGCCTTTGTTATCGGGATCCCGTATTCCATATTTTGTTATGGGATCAGTTGAACGCGTCAGCTGTTGTTTGTAAACAGAATGGTCTGGGTTGCTTATAGTTTAGTGCAGATTTCTTAAAGTTACGATTGACAAAACTGGATCATAAGTATGGGATATAAAGTTGCACGAAAAAAAGAAACAAGACTCCATCTGCAAGCCACAAATGGATGTGTGGATACTTTCTGTCGTGCATGCACGCATACACAACACGTACAAACGTATGTGTAACTGGAGACAGACTGATACACGCACATTCTATTTACCATCCCTTCTGGGTACAGACACGCCCTCAGTCGCCTCACATTACTGAGGTGGAGAGTGAAGACCACATTGTTGTTTTGTTCTTCTGTATTTGGTTGTTGCCGTTTTGCGTCTGTTTGGAACTGCTGTTTGTTCAAGTGGATGTTGAGGTCGGTAAGAGGAAACTGAGGGAAGAGTTTTCCTTTGTTTTGTGGATGTCTTTCCGTGCATGTGATACCAGTAGTTACTTATTTCGAACTTCTGAGGTTTTTCCTGTTTTTGTGGATATATGACAATTAGACTTTCTGTTGTTGTTTTTTCGGTGGGTGTGTTTTTGTTTGTATTTGTTTTTCTTTTTGGGTATTGATGTGGGAGGGAGATGCTTTGAGGTCTTACAAGGGTGACAAAAGAAAGAAAAAAACTATATACAATGAATTAAAGACTGGCACACACAGAGGGCGTACAGCGAAAGGCGGACGAACGTACAGAGAGAGTACGCAGTGTACTTAATTAATGGAAGTGTGCAAGAATGAAGATAGAAAATTTGAGATGTCAATGAAGTGCCGTTTACAGTCCGTATTGCGCATTCCTTCCTCATAACCACCCACCCTCGAAAAATTGTGAAAATATTAGAGAGAGATGGATAGGAGAGAGCGAGAAAGAAAGAGGGAGGGAGGAAAGTAGTGGCTTGTGGCGATAGAAGGGGACTGACAGGCAGAGATAGAGAGGGAAAGAAACAGCAAGTAGTGGACTGTAAAAGTGGAAGAAAGAAATCCCACAGAAAACAAGATTTGTCCTGTTTGTGTTATATCAGTATCTTCTTTATGGTATTTGCGTCCACTTACACCCACCCACTATCACCACCACCACCAGCTCTCTCTCTCTCTCCCTCTCCCTCTCTCTCTCTCTCTCTCTCTCCATCTTTTCCAGCTTCTCCACTCGCCTAAGTGAGACAGAAGAACACAGGGTCCAAAACGAAAGTTACCAACTACATATATATACATGAACATGCACACACCTGTCCTCACACGCGTACTCACAAACTGAACGCACGGAGAGAAAGACGCATGGATGGGTGGGAAAGAAACCAGAACGAGAGAGAGAGAGAGAGGGACACACACACACACACGCACACACACACACACACACACACACACACACACACACACACACAAGGAGGGAGAAAAAAGACCAACCAGACAGCCTCTCACACAGACCACACAGCTGCACTCACATGATGACGGTGTAGTATCTGACGAAGAGGCGGAAGCTGTCGGAGGCGGCCACCTGGGCGTTGAGGCCGAAGAACATGGGCAGCTGCAGCAGCAGCAGCGAGAGGTCGGAGATGGCCAGCGAGGTGAGGAAGCAGTTGGTGGGCGAGGCCATCTCCTTGCGGATCAGTACAGCCAGGCTCAGCACGTTGCCCACGATGCCGAACACCACCACCAGGGGCGTCAGCACGCGGTCACAGACGAACTGCGTGTGCAGGAGGTAGTCCGGGGGCGGGGGCCGGTCCCCCATACCCAGGGAGGGCGCCTGGGTCGTCGTCAGGGTGCTGAGGCTGGTGGTGCCCGGTCCTCCTGCTCCTCCTGCCAGGTGCGAGGGGGAGAAGGAGGCCATCTGTTCGGGGAGAAGGTGGGAGGCCAGCGTGGTGGACAGGCCGTGGAGAAGGGCCGTGCTGGACATTGTTAGTTATTTGGTTATTTAGATACACAGTTTTTCGCGCAATTCTGAGGACTCTCTCTTTTTTTTTATCTTTTGTTGTTGTTGTTGTTTTGTTTGTTTTTTTCCTCTAACGAAACTCCAGTGATGTTTAAATGTTTATTAATAAGTGATACCCCTCTGGGGTCAAAGATCGAGTGCTGAACTGCTGATTCTCTTCAACAGATGAACGAAGTATTCTCTTCGCTGATTAACTTTCTGTGTTGTCTCCGTCTCCCTTTCTTTCTTACATCCCCCCTTTGTTTTTCTTTCTTTTGACGTTTTTTTAATCACACAACCGATAATCAGTCACACCACAGTCGCTGGCTTTTGAAAAAGCCTGATACACAAGTGGTAGAGTTTCGCCCCGAAGACCGTTTCCCGTTGTTAGCCTCTTGTGTTGAAAGGCCAGAGTCCAGATTCCACCCGCTGATAGTTGTATCTCTTTCACGGCAGCTTCAAGAGCTGTTCATTATCGGGGTGGTTTGATTTATTATTTTGTCTTTCTTCCGAAGGCCAGGTTTCACAAGTCAGCCCAGTGTTTCTTCAGGTCGTATGGATTGGCATCACAACGGTTTTGTTTGGATTTTGTTCACACAATGACACAATGTCTGTCGGACTGAAAGGAGAGAAAATGACTCAGGCGGCACAAGCGATGCGTAGAGCCGGGGCTGGAGAGTCTGACGACGCTTTGAAGTGACGGTTGCCGACTATCATTGTCTTGATCTCCGCGCGCCCCGCCAAGCCTTCAAACAAAGAGCACGCAGGAGGTTAAGTAATTAATATCCTTTGCCGGGTGCAGAGGAGGGATGCTGTAAGGCAAGATAGTCTTGTCTGGTCTTACCACTCTCTGAAACACACACCGAAGAAGCTTTTTTCTCTCTCCCCCCCTCTCATTTTTTTTCCAACTCCAGGCGACACTTTACAGCGAATTCTGGTAACAGGAATTGTGAAAAAAGAAACTGAGGTGGCAGAAATATCCCTCTCTGTATTTCTGGTACGATGTTGGTGGTGATTCTAACTCTCGATTTAGAGGGGGCGGGGGAAGGGGAAAAAAAAAAAGGCTTTCAGTGTTGGAAGTTTTTAGAGACAGTTTGTTTGATTCAAAGTGGTTTGTAGAGAGCGTGGAAGGACGGAGCGGAGAGAAGGAGAATGACAAGGTGGCGAGCATGGCAGTGGGGTTTTTATAAAGGACTGGTGATGGGGCTGGAAGGGGGCGGGGTCTCAAGTCAGTCCCCGTGACTGGCGAGGCTGTGTGCTCTCTGCTTTGCCTACTACCAAAGAGCTGGTATTGCCTATCATACCCACTCGCACTCACACTCACGCGCTCCGTTCAGAATCACCCACAACCTTTGCTCTTCTCTCTCTCTCTCTCTCTCTCTCTCTCTCTGCTACTGCCCTCCACTGCCCACGGACTGTTTGTTGCTCTTTTTTTCTGCTTGCGTGTCTGTGTGTGTGTTCCTTTACTTTTCCTCGATCTCTCTCTTTCTCTGTGTGTCTTGCGTTTTCATTCTCTTTGTCTGTCTGTCTCTTTCTGTCTCTTTGTCTCTGTCTCTGTCTGTCTGTCTCTCTTTCTCTCTCTCTCTCTCTCTCTCTCTCTCTCTCTCTCTCTCTCTCTCTCTCTCTCTCTCTCTCGTGGTGATTATCCATGCGCGTGCACATTCACAAGTACGCACGAATTGAATGCATCCACTTACACAACACCATGTATGCACGTATTCACTTTAAAACACACGCACACAGACACACACACACACACACACACACACACACACACTCACACACACATGCCCGCACGTTTCACATAAACAGTCCATGTAAAATGTCAGTGTGGTCATTTCCTCTTTTCCCTCCCAAACCTGCAGTAACTCAGTGTCGGAAGCGCATGATCTGCAGTCAAATAGCACGATTGATGTTGGTCCGTTCAAAGGGAACTGGGATGATCACAGCTTTGATCTGTGTCAGACACGAGGGCCAACCTGAACGCTTTGGGCAATGCCGTTCGCCTTATGATCTCTCCACTCTAAACTTCATGGTATATGGTACATGGTGCATGTATGTGAGAGTACATTCAGCAGGGCAACTCGGAACTAGCAATCCATCTCTCTCTCTCTCTCTCTCTCTCTCTCTCTCAAATCAGTCACCGAGTCAACGTCAGAACACCACCGTTTGAATTTTTCTCGGGTGTGTTTGGCTTTATCAAGGAGTAAATTATTACAATCGTGGTGTTTCTCAGAGGCTTATGTCTGTAAGCTGGTCGAAGTTTCAACACCATATCAAAACAAGCGGAAGGGAAAGTGGGGGGGAGGGGGGGGAGGAGAATGTACCTGTTGTTCAGCCGAGAAGCTCACTTTGTTTTTTTTAGATACAGGGTTCACAAAAAGTTAACGACCAATTGGGAACTTGCACAGTTCTCTTCTTGGGGCATGGTGACGTGATGCTGAATTTTCTTCAAAGAGTGGTGTGTGCAGCCAGTGTAATAAGCATCAGTTGTTTTCTTGCACGTGCACTTCCATTTTTTTGTACAAAGAGAACCCACAGCTAACGTTTATAAATCACTTAATAACTGTAAATGGTTGGCTGATTCATCAAATTTCAAACTTATTCAGGCTGGTCACGGTGCATTTGAGCCTAAAAAATATCCGTTTTGTGTATTCAGTGAGAGGCGAGTGGTAGATCAAGTTCACCCTGCATAATTTAAATCATCTCCCTCGATTATTTTAATATTTTATGAAAATATGCTTGCTTTTATGAAGTTGGTCCTTCACCATTTGTAAAGCCTGTGTAAACCTTCTTCGGACATAAATTGCTACTCTCTTACACTCAGACCTACTCTTCTACACTCGTAATGGCTGGTCATCTTGGAACAAAATGCACTTCGTGAGCGGACACTGCAAAACACAGTCTGAATAAAACTTTTATATAAGAGAATGGCCACTAATATCAGACAGTGTAGATTGAAACTTCGATGTGGTATGAAAACCTTTAACAGATTAAATTCAGACATAATAATTGCCTTGACAAAGTATGGTATTACACACAACCCTGTTTCTTCCGCGAAGTGAATGCCTCAGCTTCGAGCTTTCAGAATTAGAAGCACGGTGTGTTTGTAACGCAACGTCAATTTATACATATGCTTACAGTTTCAAAACATAAATATTTGTATTCGCAAATGTTTGTTTTGTCACACTTTTCTTTTCGGGGCCTGGCTTGATTTAACAAAATGAACCATTTTCACTTCTCTCTCTCTCTCTCTCTCTCTCTCTCTCTCTCTCTCTTTTTTTTTTTTTTTCTGGTGGGGGCTGGGGATGGGGGGGTTAGTTGGGGGTTAACTCACTGCGAAGCATGCATGCACAAATACGTGCCCGCGCAGCCGCCATATTTATCAAAATATGCGTCTAACAGTCTAATTGAATTCCATAGCAATCGCGCAAAATGTCAAGGCATTTTAAACTTCGTCACCCCCTCTCTCTGTCTCTCTGTCTCTGTCTCTCTCTCTCTCTCACACACACACACACACACACACACACACACACACACACACACACACACACACACACACACACACACACACACACACACACACACACACACACACACACACACACACACACACACACACACACACACACACACACACACACACACATGCTCCCACTTTTCTCCTCGCTGTTATGATTATTTGGGAAATTGCGTGATATGCAGGTTTGCGTGTTTCACTGATGCAAAGAAAGTTGGGCAGCTGTAAGTTCTTGCCGTGTGTGTAACATGAGAGCTGAGAACAAGATAGTAAACTTGTTTCAGATGAGAGTAGGACCCGCGTAAATATCTGGAACATGTTTGCCTTGTTGCATGATCTGTGTTCAGATTGGTTGTGGAGTCTTGTCACTCTTTGTCTGTCTCTCTATGTCTGTCTGTCTCTCTCTTAATCTCTCTCTCTCTCTCTCTCTCTCTCTCTCTCTCTCACTCCCTCTCACTCATACACACATACACACATACACACATTTTTTTTTACCATCTGTTTGGAACTCTCTTCTTTGTACATCAAGACGTGCGATTCACTACTGTTCTTCAAATCTTGCGCACGAACCCTTGTGCTCCACAGGTAAGCCCCAAAAGCCAGTGTAACCAGCGGGGAAGCATCAGCTGTTACACCATGTCTTTTTTTCTTTTTCTTTTTAATAGTGAAATTGCTTGTGTTGTCTCTGTTCCTTTACATTTACGTTTACTTTTTATGTATTACATTTTCGCTAGTTCGTCTGTTGTTGCCTGCAACAACGAAACACACACACACACACACACACACTGTTGAGTTGCACACATGCACATGTTCACATAGCTTTTGGCAATCAGCATTCACTTACTTGATGAATGAACATAATGATCATTATATAAGAAATAAAAACTGACGTTTTTATCGTAATTCTGAATCTCGAGATACCGGGAAAGGAGGGGAAGTGCGGGTGCTTTCCTTTGTCAGAGGAGAGAGAGAGCACCACAATATCCATCAACGTTCTTACCAATGAAGTTGTCAGTTAATCAGTCAGATTAAAAAGAAAATTAATTCGCAAAAAACGGAGAGCTCTGTTGCATTCCCACTCACCCATCACACCATACCCCAAATCCAGAATATGGCATATAATCATGAAGACAATTTGTTGTTGTTGTTGTTTTGTTTTTTTGCATCGTTTCTTCTTTCTTTTTTTCTTCTTCTTCTTCTTTTTTTTCTCCCTTCCTTCTTCTTAATCGTATTTTCCAACACCTTGTGATGTTGCTTCTGACAAGTTATCGGTGTATCGTAATGTAACAGCTAAAACTCCCCCATTTCAATGCACGATTCTTTTTCGTTATTCCTTTCTTTTTTGCTTGCTTCCCTTCTTTCTTTCCATCTTTCTTTTCATTCATTCTTTCTTTCCTTCTGTCTGTCTTTCCTGTTCTTTCTCTTTCTTTCTCCCTCTCACCCCCCTCGCCGTGAGGGCCGTGGTCATAATGACTGCCGACAAGGGTGTTGTGATGGTGGGTATCACACTGTTTTCTCTTCCCGAGATGAGCTTCAAAGGGAAAGAAGACCCGGGTCTACCTGGGTGCTGATGTCAGTTTTCACCGAACACCGTTCTGTTGGTGCTCCTGTCGGCGCCTGTGATAGCTGTGTAGGTAATTGGGGAGAGGGGTGTGATAAGCTCTCTCTCTCTCTCTCTCTCTCTCTCTCTCTCTCTCTCTCAAGCTCTCTCTCTCTCTCTCTCTCTCTCTCTCTCTCTCTCTTGTCACAGCCCAGTGTTGTTTCAATTTTTCTGGTCGCAAGATAGTCTTTTTAGCCCAAGGTCTGTGGCGTCTAGTCACAACTTTGTCGTTTAGCCAAAGTTCTGTCAGTAATCAGACCAGAACCTCGGGTCATCGCCTTTGATAGATACGCAAAGATTTCTTGGCGGATTCTCTCTGTGTGCGTAAATAATACAAACACAACGTGCCTGGTTTCATAAGGCATTAACCCGCAGGTCGGCCGCCGGGCTGCCGAAATAATTCTGTGGGTAAACATAATACAGCCCTCTAACAGCCCGAGCTGTCACCGGTGTGGCAAGCGATGATGATCTCTTCTGGCAGGCGGGTGCCAGCAGCAGGCTCACCTGGCCTGACTGATGTAAGCGTGATGGTGCCGACACGGTGTTGTTGGCCCTTGGCCCGTGTCTGTCTGTCTGTGGGATGGAGGGATCATCCTCGGCCGCCACGTGTTCTGATGTCTGACCGACCGCCCGGCCTTCGTGCCTGCCTGTCTGACTGACTGAGGTCAGCCCAGGATCGGTGGAGATAAACGCTCAGTTCTGTAGCAGGCTTTGACCGCAGAGCCACGTTCCCAAGGAGGCACTGCTGTAAACGTTGCTATAAACAGATCACAGCTGGAGAGGGTGTCAGTCTTCCCTCTGACCCCCACCTCCGCTCTCCCCCCTCCCTCCCTCCCTTTCTCCATCCTTCCCCACCCCCCTCCCCTCACTCTCTGTCTGTTATATTATTTTCAATCTATTGTTCATGACCATATTATTCAACAAATATCATTGTTCACATTCCCATTTACGAGGGGACAACAAATCATCTTCAGTCATGTATTACTTTTTGTCACAACAGATTTCTCAGTGTTAAGATCGGGTTGCTCTCCCTTGTATGAAAGCGTCGCCACAGTGCAGCGCCACTCATATCTTTTCCAATTTTTCAGTTACAAGCGTATTCGTTTTATTTATCAAAGCGGTTGATTTCCACAGAATTTTACCAGGACAATCCTTTTGTTGCCGTGTGTTTTTATACTTGCGCTGAGTACATGCTATTTATATACACATGCTATATTTTCAAACACCAACCCGTCGTCGGCGTCGGCATCGTCATCTGATCTTCTTGCCGCGCACGAGCTGAGTGACCTCGTGACGTATTCATTGCAGAATGTAAGTGATGACAATGAATCGAGACCGGAGCACAGTCTTCGTGGTGCATTTCGGTTGTTGACATTAACACTCTGCTGAGCATCTTCGTTGAATGGCGTGCGTGTATGTTGTGGCGATTGTGGAGGAGGGGGGCACACATGCCGGACCTCACGTTGGCGATTTAACAATAGAAGCAGGAGCAGTAAGATAAGGGTGGTCTATCGGAGCGCGCACCAGTTTAATGTATGGTTGTACAATTGACACCGACGCACGATATATGACTGTGTTTTAAGAACTGTGATAAACGGCGGGTATGGGCTTGGGGGAGGAGGAAAAGACAGTCTCCAGTTATCTGAAAGATAAGCAGCTGCGATGGCGTGCCGACGGGACGACCACACGGGGTTAACAATGGGTGCACGACGATAAAATGAGGGGAAAAAAAAGGCGGGGGGGGGGGGGGGGAGCGAGGGGAGACGGGCGGAAATCCCACAAATCGGACCAGAGGCAAATGATGGGCTGTGTGGTGGTTATCGGTTCGAGGAATGCTTTTTGTGGTACATTTCACCGTTCCCGTCCTCTTCGGCACGCTCCAACTTTCACCGTTCTAGTCAGACACTGATTAGGGGTATCGTTAGATAGAGCAGTCCGCACAGAAAATGCGCATCCAGTCCACAACGCCGTAGCGGGTAGATTGAATACCATTGCTGAGTCCGGCGTAACGTTCAAAGACTGAAACTGAGGGGATCACTTTGTACGCCAGCGAGTGTGCGTGTGTGTGAAGGGCTGTTTGTTGGAAGATTACAGCTAAGATAAACTTCGAAGCGATGCCATTAGTTACTCGGACTATTGACTGAGCACTCTCGGTGTTTAGGGCTCAAAGTTGTGCAGATTTTGGAAAGGATCTGGAGGTTGGAAGATTATGCTTAACTATAGCTTGTTCACTTTCATTTGGTGGCGATTTCAGATGATTGTTATACAGATTGTTGGAAGAATTTGGAGGCTGGAAGATTTTGTTTATTCCTGGCTTGTTCGCTTTCACTTGGGGGCGATTTCAGATGGTGTTATGTGGTGGACGTTTCTGTATGTTTTAGAAATGATGTTTTAATATAATTTTTTTACCAAGATGCATACTGTCATCTGGCAACTCAGACCTCCAAATTGCGTCTGTTCCGCGCATATTTTTTGCTGATGAGGAAAACTGCTCACACATCCCACCTACCGTATCTATTGGGATTTTCTCTCGTCAGCGGATTTCGATAACACCGCTGGAATTTTTAGTGGTAACTCTCAGTCAGGAACCAGTGAGAAAGGTGGAGCAGGCGAGCAGTAATTGTCTCTGTTGAGATAGTTGACGAGTGTTAACGTGGAGACGAAACACGAGTTGTTTAATTAACATAAATGAATCCCTCAATCAGAGAGACGATGCAGTGGGTCCAGAAGTTGCTGTTAGTGACGGGTTTAACATGTGTGCCATTGTTGTACCCGGGCCCCTTTTTCCTCCGTCTCCTCTTTCACCCCAACGTCAACGTCGAAGTAACGTGTGTTATTCACCAAAGCTTTGATCAAGTATTTTTCCACACAGTAACTGAAGAGAGAGTAATGTGTGTGCGTATCCCCTGCCCTCTCCATCCCTCCTCAGGCTGTGGGGATGTTTGTTACCTCCACCCCTAACTTGGCCAAACCAGGTCCGCCCCAACCCCCGCATCCTCCAACCGTCTTCCCTTCACACACACGCGCGCGCGCGCGCTCGCGTACGTCAGACATGTATTTATATTTAACTTGAGATAACATGTAAACCAGGCATTGCGGGAGAGCTGAGAAATGCAAGACGAGATTTTTCTTTAATAAGGGGGCGTATTAATAGGAGTCTCACTTGAATGGCCTCGACGAAAATATTTACAGTCTGAAGTGGGTATATCATGCTTGGAATGGAAGTGGGCAAATGCTGATGATAGATTCGATATGAATGCGAACGAAACTAAAATTCTTACGTGTGCTCTCTCTCTCTCTCTCTCTCTCTCTCTCTCTCTCTCTCAATTTACCATCCCTCAACACCACTTCCTAGATATTTTGTTTTGTTGTGTTTTTTCACACCTCCAGAACCATTTCTGACCTGTCCATGGCGTTGGGTAGCTGGGTACTCGGACCCGCCTAATTTCCAAAATGACGAAAGATGGCCCAGTGTGCATGCAGGTTCCTTCGGCTTTCACCTCCTGCCTCCTCCAGTTTTTCACACCATCACCCACTGCCCGTCTATCATTATGCCTCTCAGTGGCCTTTCTGTACACGTCGTTTGCTGCCCGACTGCTTGTCGGCTTTCCACGAGAGAACTTCCTGTGATGATGAACCCCCTTTGTTCCCCTTCCACCCTGCATGTCTGGAACCAGAAAACATGACCGCTACCAGTGTTTTCTGCGCTGGAAACCAGCAGAGCTCGTGAAAGCAGTTGAACCTTCGAAAAGAGCTGAGCACTTCCATAGTATGTATGGTCGTTGCGTTGCCTTGACTTGGCCTTTCTGGCTCATTGGATGCCAGGTTGGTGGTAGGTCGTCTTCGTTGCCGGTAAACTGTTTACCTGCGGTTGTCTGTGTTTGTCCAGAGTGCCGGTTGTCCAAATACAAACTCAACTCAGAACGCGAAATAAGGTGTTCTGAGAAGAAGAAATAAGTTCAAATAAAAGGGGCGGAAGAGAAAGGGTGTTTTGAGCAGTTGGATAGATCTTTGCTCTTTAATCCGCATGTCTTGATTTCTTTTTTGTCTTTTATTTTTCTTTGTGGACTGAAGAAGACGCGAAGGCTGAGCTGGGGACGGTGTGAGGGGTAGGTGGGGGAGGGGGCGAGGGGTGAGGTGCGAAACGAAAAACTAAAAAAACAATCATAAATCACGTGGAAAGTACCTGTAAAACAGATCCACTCGAAAACTTCCTGTTCCTACAGAGAAAATGAGATCCATCATATGGGGATTGTGAAACGTTATGAGACACTTTGGAAAGTAGTATCCGCTGCTGTGCATTTAAGTGTGTCTGTGTGTGTGTGTGTCTGTGTGTGAGTGTGTCTCTGTGCATGTTTGTATGTGCGTGTGCGGGAGGTGGGGGACGGATAGTAGAAGAGGAGAGGAAGAATAGTGGGTTGGGGTGGAACGGGGCGAACCACGCGTCTCACACCACCATGCACGACTACGGAGGTTTGTACACATCAAGACGGAAAGGTGAACAATGAAACCAAACTTCCAATGATGGTTGTTGCAAAGAAAATGCTAATGATCATAGCAAAGGTGATACCAGATTATTCAAGGTCAGTGATCAAGGATAGTCATAGTAAAGGATGAAAGAAGATATCTAGCTGCCTCATTGGACTCCCATGAAAAATGGCTGATTATGTGTGGTTTGTGGTCAAGGTGTCACAGTGAAGATCCCCATTAATGTTTCACTTGTGTGCTTGTGGGACTAGTGCACATAATGCAGCCATAAGCGTAAGTGGTGGCTGAGCAGACAAAGCATGCTGCTTGGCATTGATTACTGACTGGTTCGAACATAAGGGTTTTAACGCGCTTTCAGAGGAGAATTTTCTGTGTGTTTTTTTAAGTTGTTTTTGTTCTCAGTGTGAGCCATAGTTTTTCATTGTTGGTACTTATATATTTTCGGTTTATTGTTGTTATATTCACATCTTTATTGATCCATTCTTGAAATGAAAATTTCTCTCTCTCTCTCTCTCTCTCTCTCTCTCTGTGTGTGTGTGTGTGTGTGTGTGTGTGTGTGTGTGTGTGTGTGTGTTTAAAGCTGACTCTGGACTGTTTTCTAGATTTTTCCCAAATATCGAGAAAATTAGAATCCAACGCAGATGTGTCCTTTTTAGAAACACTGATTCAAAATGAAGAAACATGATAATGCGTTCCTTGGAGGTGAAATACTTTGAAGTCAGTGGGGATGAGTGGGGCGGGGAATAGGTCAAACGAAGTCAAACGTTGTGATTGTCACAGAGAAAGTCGGTTGTTTCTATTTGGCTGTTTGATGTTGGAATCCTGAGCCAATTTATTAGCGCGTGCCAGTGTTTAAAATTGACGTTGGATTACTTTAATGTGTCCGTTTTTACACACGGAGAGTGAGCGAGATCTGTATCGGTCGCACGTCTCGCCCAGCCGTACGACTTTGGACAGGAAGCGCTCTTCATGGCGGACACCTCCATTGGCGCCAAAAGAAAGCGGGGATGAACAAGCCTCGTTTGTTCCCGCCTCTGTGACGTCACCGGCGAAAAGGTTGAAGAGTGTTTACGCTTATCTCTTTTCCGGACCTCCTCCATCCAGTTTCCCCCCTTCCCCTACAACTTCTGCCCTCCCCCCGTCCCCTCTCCCACACATACACCACAGAGGCAGCCTTTGGGTAAGCGAGAACAAAGCAATTAAAGTAGAACTAAAGAACAAAATGGCCAGGTCATGTAAAATCTCCTCCAGTTCGAGTGACGCCCGAAAATACACAACAGAAAATATGTCGTAATGATCGTGTGGATTTAATGCGAGATAACTTCGAAGTGCCGTGAATATGAGATGTTGCTGCTAACTTTTAAATCGTAATACTGTCATCTTCAATTTTCGTGTTATGTACGTATGCAAAGCAGCAGTTGTGAAGCCTTGTTGTGGTGGTCTTCTGACCTTTCCCCATCCCCGTTTCCTACAAGAAAAGTGGCATTGAATTTGATGGTAGGCAGTGAAGGGCCATAGTACAATCCAGGCACATTATCTCCAGTGCTGTCTTGCTTGACAATCGTGCATGGTCATCTTGCATCTGACTGGGATTGGATGTCGCATTGTTTGGTCTCAATCAAGTCGGTGAAGCTCCCTAAACTACCCGGCCATTTTTTTGTTGTTATTTTGTTTGTTTGTTGTCTATTTTGTTTGTTTTTGTGTGTGTGTGTTTGTGTGTATTTCCCCCCACAATTGTGACATGACCATCTAAATTAGTGAAGCCTCCCCACCTCGCGCATCCACACACACACTGTCTCTCTCTCTCTCTCTCTCTCTCTCTCTCTCTCTCTCCCTCTCTCTTCTCTGTCATTCCTTTTTTTTTTTTTTCTTTCTTTCTTTTTTTCTGCTTTTTCTTCTTCTTTTTTTGTGCACGAATGTGACATGGAGCCAGACGAGCCAAACTGAATTAGTCACACGATGGCTGTGACAATGGATCGATGTCACTTGAGGCTTTAATCAGTTGAACGTTCTCAGCAGTGCGTCTCTTGTTCATTACTGCCAGTCTTTATATTTACTCGTGTAGAGATCGTTGGTGGTGGTAGTGGGTTTTTTGCGTTGTCTTCTTCTTCTCTCTCCCCCCACCCCCCCCACCCCCCCCCCCCCCCCCCCCTTCTTTTTATCTTCTTCTTCTTCTTTTTCTTTCTTTTTTTTTGTTTTGTTTTTTGCCTGTGATCAAGAAACGGGTCTAGATCAATATCATTTCAGTTCATTTTCGACATATTTTACTTGACGCAGTTTGCGAAACATCGCTGTGAAAAATCACAAGCACATTGTCGTTTCGTACGTGCTTGAACACACACACTCGTGGCACTTGGCTTCCCTTATCGTGACCTTTTCTCCTCTTTTTCCGAAAGAAAGGGACAGAAATGATAATGGTAATAATGGTGTACTTTGTTTGCCTGCGAACATCTTGCCTTGAGCTGTCAGTGAAAGTTTTTTTGGTGTTGTTTTTTACTTTTTACCTGAGACTTTGTTTTGATCTCATCAGATGGCTGTCTCCGCGAAGAATCACCGTGCATGATGAGGAAGTTCAGACAACAGGGACTCTTTTGTGTTGTTACTTATCAGTCTGTTCTCTTCAAGACAGCAGGAAACCTGTCACTGTTCAGCTGTGTTCCTCTCCATCTCCATACCCCATCCTCTCTCTCTCTCTCTCTCTCTCTCTCTCTCTCTCTCTCAACCCCTGCTTCCCTCTCCTAAGACAAGTCGTGGTGCCGCGACAATGCATCTGTCCGAAACTGATTGGGAGTGGGGGAGGGGAGGGGGTGCAAGGGAGGGTCGGGGGTGTATGGGGGGATAGGGGAGGGGAAGTTAGGGGAGTTATTTACCGTCTTTCGCTGTTGCTGGCGAGATAGATGCAGAAAACGGTGAGAAAAACAGGAGGATCTGAGACACAGAATTCCTTTGTCTCCCGTCCCCGCCTGTCCCTGCGCAATGACAAAGAAAGAAAGTCTGGGGTTTGTGTGACGCAGGGCTTTCCCATACGCACCACCAGTCTTCCAGCTGTAAACAGTTTGGAAAAGAATTGTGCGTTAATTCTTATCAGGCTTTGAGATTGAGGAAGATGCATTAAGTATTTAATATAAAGGCATATGTGTGTGTTTGTGTGTGTGCGTGTGTGTGTGTGTGTGTGTGTGTAACTTCATATTGTTTTGATTGTTGTTCCATTTTTACTTGCCTTAAAATAGTCGTCGGTTAACAGGGGAGGATATAAACAAAGTGTGATGGTGTAGAGAGATAGAGGGGAGGGGGGGAGGGAGAAAGATATGTGGCAGTAAACCCGTATGCGCAGGAAGAAATCCAACTGACGTCATACGTCACATGATTTCGTTTCATAGAAAGATTTCGGCTTTAAAACATATGTACGAGCAAATAAATCTCTTCTTCAATTTTTTTCAAGCATTTTCTCCAACCATTTGCGTTTTTCTCATTCTTTTAACTCGCAGATAGCTTTTCCTCACTTCGCGTTTAATTCAGTTGACTTATCATCGGAATTCTGCGTATTTAAGACGCATTGGCAGCGGGTCTTATCAGCTGGTTTCCGGCAGAAGCCTTTCCCGTAATCACTGGGGGCTTGAATCCGACCGCAAAAATACTTTCTAATCGCCGATGGAGAACCGGCTGAGGAGCGGCGGCGTCTGTGGGATTTTACGCTCATGAGAAGGTAAACAGAACCAGAACAGCAGTATCTGACATATACATCACAGAACACATGCATGACAAACAAACAGACAAACAAACAAAAAAGGGTGGAAAAGTGAATCTAGATATTGTATTACTTCCGTTTCCATATTGGAGACTAAAGTTGTTAATTTAAGATATTTTTTAAAGACCCTTGTACAAACTCTTACGCACCACATGGTTGCGATCTTGCTTGCGCATACACGTGTACGCGCGCGCACTCGCATACCCATATATACACACATTTGCGGACGCGTTCATACACACTGACACACACATACTAACACATGCACAGAGACAGACAGGCTTTCATGGCTGAAAACAATGCAATATAAGTGTGTGTGTGTGAGCGCGCGCGGAACATAATAATTCAACAAAATTGTCAAGTCATATATCCCCATATACCCATAAACGCCTGTATGTGGAACATCGTCGGAAGTCGTTTTGGTTCTCATACAGGGTAACATGGGAAATGTCATGACGACGAGATATTGATATATTTACTTCGTCGTCGTCTTCTTCTTCCTCTTTGTGTGTGTGTGTGTTTGTGTGTGAATTAAAATACTGTCATCATCTGTATTCGTGTCGTACAAGCAAAGCAGCAGTTGTGAAGCGCTGCGGGTGATACTGATGGGTCCATTGATCGACTATCCAATTCGATATTAGAGGGGAGTTTGGGGGACGTAAATTTTAAGGTGATTGAGCGTCGGTGATAGGTAGCGCCGCACGCTGGCCACATCGATGGCAGAAGTTATCTTTTTTTTACTGTGATTTTATTTGTCGTGGTCTCTGAGCAACTCCGATTTTGAAATTTGCAGTCTCATGTTTGGTCTCGGTCATCAGAGACAATGGAGCTGTTTCAAATTAATGCAGAAACGGGTTCTTTCACTTTGGTGTGACATTGAACAAGTCATAGAAACTGAAATGGTCATACTCTGATCTTCACCTGGAACCATGGTCACAAGAGAAGGCTTAAGCAGTTGAGAACTCTTAGCTTTGCCTCTGCTTGTCGGAGTTTCATTGTTGTCAGTCAGATTATTTCTATGAGACAAGCCGTTTACTGACATTTAAATATTTTGTGATCTTCAAACTATGTCATAGGAAAAATGATAGCTCCTCTAAAGATATCTGTATCAGTTGTTCAAAGTGGTCTGCGAAAAATCGCTGTGCGAGGAAGACCAGTCAAAAGTGCATGCACTCAAGCCACACGGCTTCCCTCTTCTACTTCTTTTCTTCTTTTTTTTCTTTTTTCTTTTTTTTTTCTTTTTTCTTTTTTTTAACACTTCTTCGGAATGGGAAGAAAATCAACAATAACGGTGCTTTGTGCTAATCTGGCAGCGTCTTCTCTTGAGCTGTTCGTGAAAGATTTTAACTGAGACTTCGTTCTTATCCAAGAAGCAGCCCGGTCAACAGGGATTCCTTGTGTTTGGGTTATCAGCCAGTTCTCTTCAAGACAGCAGGAAATCTGTAACTGAAGGGCTTTGTCTCTCATTCCCGTCTCCATTTCTCCCGCTCCCTCCCTCTCTCTCCCTCTTTCTCTCTCACAATGTCAGCCGTCCTGCTCTGGCCCCTTTCGTATTCTCTCCCGCCACTTACACAATTTATGGTCCAACAGAACTGAAACTGGTTCGAAGGTGGGGGATGCAAGGAAGGGGAGTTTTCTAGGGAGGGGAATGTCTTGGGGAGGGTTGTATTTGCTGTATTCTGTCGGGCGTAGGGGTTGGGTTTGATGTAGTTGGAGAAAAGGTTAAAATATGGGCCGTTCTGTAGAAAATTCCCTTCGTCTCCCCTTTCCCATGCGCCCGTGACAAAAAAGAGAGTCTGATGTCGGTATGACACGAATCTTCCCCATACACACCATCCTCTGGCCTGTGTGAATTTTATGAAAGAATTTCGTATTAATTCTTATCACTTTGAGATTGAGGAGGATGCATTAAGTTGTTGGCATAAAGGCCTTTTTGTGGCCGCCATATTGTTTCGATTGTTGTCACATTTCCCATGCCTTGAACATTATCTCCTGTAAACAGTGCAAGGGGAGAGGGGAGAGGTCGCGAAATAAAGCAGTCTGTGCAGAAAGGATTCAGCATCAGATGTTACCTAGTTTGGGTTAAATGGAACTGTTTGGGCACAGAAATAAAATGACGCAAGGAAGTAAATTAATTATATAAAAAAAAGGAATCACACACACACACACACACACAGAGAGAGAGAGAGAGAGAGGGGGGGGGGATCACTTTCTCCCACCAGACCTCGGTTTCTCTCTTTTCTATTTTGTATTAATCATTATTATTTAACTCACAGATTGCCTAGTCTCACTCCACATTTAAATCGTGTGTTTATCGCCAGGATTCTGCGTCTTGAATTAAAAGTCGCATTGACGGCATGTTTTATCGGCCAGCCTCTGGCAGAAGCCTCTATGGTAATCACTGTGGTGCTTTAATCAAGAGTCCGAAAGACTTCCTTTTATCGCTGTTTGATAAATGGAGAGTGGTGACGTCTGTGGGATTTAATGCCATAAAAAGACTTTTTTTTAAAATGAAGTATATATGATAAATAAAACAGACCACACATACAGACATCAGAGAAGAGAAAGAGGGGAGTGTGAAGGCAAATCCCGTATTGAATCAGATTTCGCCAAAAAAAAAAAAAAAAAAAAAAAAAAAAAGTGAGCTTCTTAATTTAAAAGAAATACAATAAACAAGCGTTTGCAAACCACGTGTACGCGATCATTTACATACACAGAGGCATGCAGGTTTTGGGATGAGTGAGAACAAAACATTTCTTGCAGAACTTAAAAAGGCCAAATCCTACATATGTTTCTCCAAATCATATGAAACCGTAAACACGCATGTACGAAAAATGTTTCTTCGAGTAGTGAACTCGTATTCCATGCGAGGTTTTATATGGAAATGCCATCACCAAGAGATGCTGCCATGAACACTTTCCTTACAGCATTGGCAATACTTTTTTTTTTTTTTTTTTTTTTTTTTTTTTTGCGTTGTTTGTGATTATATCTGTCTGTCGGTCTGTCTGTCTGTCTCTCTCAATATATATATATGTGATATATATATATATGTGTGTGTGTGTGTGTGTGCGAGAGTGTGTGTGTGTATGCAAAGCAGCGGTAATGAGGCTGTGCATGTTATGGGAGTCCACTGATGTTTTCACACGTGTTTACTCTCTTTCGATGTATCAGAGAAACTGTCATCGAGCGCTGAAGGCGGAAAGCGTCACACGCTGCCTACATCAGTGGCACAACCCAGACACACTGTCTCCACTGTGATCTTGACCTTTTGGTCATCGTCACTAAATTCAGCAACACCGAACCTGAGAGCTGCTTTCGCTTTGCTCAGTCTCATTTAGGTCAGTAAAAAGGTTTCTAGTTAATGAGCGCGGACGAGAAAATTGTTCGCCTGTTGTCGGACACAGAACCATGAGAGACCCACTGGAATGGTTTCACTGCCTGCAACTCTGACCAGGACTCGTATTCACTAGAGTCAGTTTGAGCAGTTGATAACCCTCAACAGTACGTCTGTTTGTCATTATATTTTTGAGACTCAAATAAGTCCCAACAGTTTACGTGACTTAAACAAGCTCAATATCAAAGTGATTAATTTCTGCATGATTATATTCAATCTATTGATCCTTCACTAAATAAGATAAATAGAATCAAATAAAAACAAAAAACGGGGGATGCGAAAAATCGCTGTTTAAGCACAGGCAGACACAGAGGACAGTCATGGATAATAACACGCATGCTCATGGCACAGGCTTCCCTAATTGTAATTTTTACCCCACCATCTTCGCAAGAACGAAAACACAACAATGGTGCATTGTGCTTGTCTGGTATTGTCTTGTCTTGAGCTGTCAGAGCAAGATTTTGCCTGTGACTTTGTTCAAACCTGATCAGATCTGGCGTCTTCGTCACGAAGAATCGTTGAACGTGATGTCTCTCTCTTGTTTTTTGTTGTTGTTGTTGTTGTTTGCTTGCTTGTTGATTTTTTTTCTCCTGTGGGCCGGATGAAAAAAGGCATGCCCATGCTTATTCCTCTTCCCGCATTAAATAAAATTCTGTGTGTGTGTGTGTGTGTGATAGGCAACTTTTCCTCATTCCACGTTTAAATCAGGTGTTTATCACCGGTAGAAAAAGGATGCATTGACAACGGGTCTCATCACCAGTCTTCCGGCAGA
Organism: Babylonia areolata; assembly: GCF_041734735.1. Classification (NCBI taxonomy): domain Eukaryota; kingdom Metazoa; phylum Mollusca; class Gastropoda; order Neogastropoda; family Buccinidae; genus Babylonia; species Babylonia areolata. The sequence continues at coordinate 53,275,004 of NC_134877.1, forward strand.
AGCCCCTCATTTAATCACTGGCGCTTTGCGTCAGACTCCGAAAAGCTCTCTGAAAATCGCTATTTGAGAAACGAAGAGTTGCACCGTGGGCTTGCATGCCAGAAACTGTGAACAGAAACATAGCAGTAGTATCTAACAAACACCACATAGCACGCATGCAAACATAACATGAAAAGGGGGTTGTGTGGTGGCAAATCCAGTATCAGATCATCAGCTTCCGAGATGAAAAGAACTTTTCTGATCTTGAAAATGTCCTGTAAACACACAGACTTGCGCACGACACATGCTTGGGAGTACATGCGCGCAAGCATATGACACAGCAGACCACTACACCACACGAGACCAGACACCAGACCAGATTACTACACCACACCATACCACACAAACACACACATGCACGTGCGCACGTACGCGTGCACAGGCCATCAACGGACATTCAACTTCACTTCTTTCCAGATCGACAGTTAGTGAACCAAACTGGATAGATAGCTAATGTGGGTAATTATGGCATCGCTGGAACCGTCGTGTGTTGTGCCAGTTGCCAGTCATCAATCAGCCTCTATCTTTACATGCCCCACCACCACCCGCACTCCCACCCCCACCCTCCCTTTTTTTTCTTTTTTCTTTTTTTTTTTTTTTTTAAGGCGGCCTGGATTTGCTTTACATTTCTGTTTGTCTTTCTTTCTGTCCGTCTGTTATTCCATTACTGTATGCAAACTCAGTTTCAAGCTCAGATCAGGCTAATTGACCACATCTCGATTTTGACCAAAATAATTTAGAATGTATTTGTTTCATAATTCCGGAATTGGAGATAACTTCTTTTTTTTTCTTCTTCTTCTTTTTTAAAAATTAAATGTTAATAAATCGAAGCAGCATCGACTCATCTGAAAACACTAGTAGTGGCTTCTGGCAGAAAGTGAAAGGTCGCATTTAAATTCAGAATCAGTAAATGGTTGGGGGTGGAAGCAGGTTGGTTTGGATTTTTGTTTTTCTCGCGCGTACGCGGTGTGTGTGTGTGTGTGTGTGTGTGTGTGTGTGTTTGCTTTTTTCCTGAAGGGGGAGGGGGTGTGTATTTTATTCTGGATCGATTTCAGAAATAGGTATCAAGAGACGGAGACAGCAAGCAAAAATGCTTAGTAACATACGTGAATAGCTTGTAAGACCAGTTGTGTGCTGACTGGTTGGCATTTGGACACTGACAGTGCATTAAGAGAGGGTCAAGTCTAAATCTTAAACCGAAACAAAGGCAAAGCAGAAGACATAAGAAAATACTGTGTGATCAATATGCAATGCGCCGCATTGGACGATAGTTTATAGACATGTCGATTTGCTTCATTGGAGATGAAAAACGCAGAAGAAGCTAATCATCATACAACGGACGATACATAGAAGGCGTACCGAAGATCAGTCAAAATTCGGATACAAATACGGGTTTCTGTTCCTTCACTGGAGATTATTGAGCCTGACATGAGAGAAACACCGTTCGCGCCAACAGATGTGGTTCTGACAAAGCGATGTATACAAACGGACGTGAATAAAAGCGTATCTCTTGTGAAATGAACATCCGATTCATGAATGGACCTGGTGACCCGAGCCCGGATGAGGCTATTAGAAGTTTGGCAGAAAGCTGGCGTAACCACGCACCGACGGGGTGGTTGTGGGAGAGTTCAGGGGCTTGGCAGTAGGATGGGGATAGTGAGAGAACAATAAGAAAGTGCCACAGATTGTGATGGACGACCCAAGTGCTTGTCGCCTTTTTCTTTCCACCACATCCTCTGACGGGGTTGATGGGAGGGGAAAAAAAGGGCTCACTTATCGTAAGCCATCTCACCTATCTCGGCGTTCTTTACCTTCCTCGCGCTTCAGCGCTGATTGTCGGAGTGCAGCGGTTGCCGGCGAAAAATGCGGTCATACGTGCGTAACGGAGCCCCGCTTATAACCCGCCCGCCGTGGATCACTTCCCCGGGAATGGCTTTTCGGCCACGTGCCTGAGGTGAAGCCGTATTACATCGTCTCTTGTCAGTCTTGTTTTCACACTCCCGCACAATAACAGCGTCATAGGTTGTATATGCTGTGGTCGGGCTGTCAGTCTGCCTGTCTTGGACGATGATGCATCGTTGACCGATGGAGCTTTTTACTCTACTTTCGCTTTAGCCATATCTGAAACGAATCCTTCGTTCAGTTACAGCCTGCTTTTTTGTTGTTGTTTTTTCAATTGAAATGCTCAGTTACGTTTTTTACAGCTGGTGGAAATTTCAGTGTTTTGAAGCCTTTGATTCCTGTAAAGTGTATTGTGTAGGAGAGGTCTCACAGTTTAAAACTCAAAGGTGAGGTGATCACTGAATAGAACCTAGACCTTGGCATAACAGCTTTTTAAACTAATTATTTCTAGGCATGTTTATTTTGATCTCGTGTCGATTTCAGGTAAAGTAGGGTATATTTTATGAATGTTACGAGGTTTACCTGTACATTCAGGAGTTGATTAATTATTCGGTCATGTCTGTTGTTCCACATCGCCATTTCGCCCTCTGATCTTTTAAAGGTAATCTGCATTTCTGACACAAACACGGAGCTGATCGTCTGTTTCATTCGATTTACAAACTACCAGTTCCTTTGACCCCAGCTCAATAGTACTTTTTTTTTTCTCTTCAATCTCCTTCAGTTTGAATTCCATTGCGCGCAGACGGTGCTACATGACTTCGCTTTCTCGATGGTCAGTGTGGCGATGGCATCTCAAAAGGAATGCTGACAGAAGATTGTGTGCAGAAATATTACGGAGCTTAGACATACATGTCTGCGCATTCAGCTAGAAGCTGGCAGGAATGAGACGGGCCACTAGTGGACCTGTCAGATTTGGCTGTAAGGGGTGAGGCTAAAGTTAATATGTTCAGATGACAGGAGACCAAGGTTGTATGGACTGGGGCTAACCGTGCTGACAGTGGGGGTTCTCCAGTGCAGCTGCCGTTAGACATCTGTCGTTCGTAAAGAGGATACTAATGGAGCACATGATGTCCATGACTGTGCCGCACCCTGTCTGGGCCCCATGCCACCGAACCTCCCTTCGTATGTCAGGCTGGGGTGTTTTTTCAGTTACTTTCACTATCCTTCCCGTCTTGTGGGAATTCGTCTCTATTGTTCTCGTGTTTTCATGTCTTCTTTCTGGCTGATTTCGTGTCTTCCTGTGTGTTTTGTTGTTGTTTTTTCCCTGTTGTTCTTTTGTTTGTTCTTTCTTTGCTCTTTCTATCCTTCCATTGTCTGCCTGTCGACACAGTTTTCTATTCTTTCTTTCTTTCTTTCTCTATGTATTTTTTCTTTTATATTTTAATGTTTTTCTTTCTTCCTTTCTTTATCTTTATATTTTTTCCCTTCAGGTTTTTTCAATACACGGCCTTCATTTTAGCCTTTTTATACCCACTTGGTGAGAGGTCTCGTAACGGCGTTGTCAGCTCTTTTTCTTTTATAATTTCATTGCGATTCTAGGGTGAACCTATTGATTTTAAGGGTGAACCTTACTGTTTTTGTGTCGCTTGTGATGCCTGTCTCAGTATATGACTGAATAGACTGTGTTTGTCCATCAGTTATTTTGACTGTTTACTGGCTTTTGGGTTCATCAGTTATTATTTCATCTTCGGCTTCTTTCTGCTTTTAATCTCTTCTGCTCTTCATTTATTTACGTAGATTTGTTTTGTGTTCCTTTTTTTTCTTCAGTTTTCTTGTCTGTCAGTGCATGTCTTTCTGTGGGTGGTGGTTGGTTGGTACTTTGGAAAGCTGCTTGACATGGGATAGTTTGTCCACATCTGTCTTCCTCGCAGCTCCTCTTCTGTCTTTTTTCTTCTGGGTTCACTTCAGTTTGTTTTTCATTCACAGTCTTCAGGAATATCGTCTATGCTGAAGAAAGGCTGTGTGTGTGTGTGTGTGTGTGTGTGTGTGTGTGTGTGTGTGTGTGTTACCAGCTCTTCATAAACTTATTCTGAATGGCATGATGATTATGAGGTGCAACTGGATGATGTATATTTCGGTTGTTGTTTTTGTTTTGTTTGTTTTTGTTTTAATATTGTTTTGTTTGTGTGTATGTTTTTGTTTTGTTTTTTGTGTGTGATTGTTATTTTAATCACATCATGGTTGATGCATGCGGGGTATTTTCATGTTTCCATGACCCACCGAACGCTGAAGTGGGTTCCATGATCTTTAATATTGATCTTGATTGTGCGTTCTCTCCATCATGGAAGGGTTCGTGTTGAGTTTGTGGACGTTTTAAAATTGTCGTCATTACGGAGTGCATTCTTTTCCCCAAGACAGCCAGAATGCGACCTTTTGTAGAAGGTTGAGCTATAAAACAACTCAAACGAACAAATACCTGCTGCTATCGAAAGGCACAGAGGAGTGCCCCTCCCTTCTGCCCTTGTCCTGCCCTGCAATAGTCTTCCCTGTGCCCTTTCTGACGTGCGGCTATCTTAATGAGAGTGACACTTGCCATCTGTTGGACTTCAGCTGTGCTGTTATCAAATGGTACCCAGCTTAGTAACTTGGCCAGCGTGTGGTGGTGGTACCTGCTGCGCCAGCCATCTGTGTAGGGGTTGGGGAGAAGAGTGGAGGGGAAGTGAGAAGGGGACGTACATGCTGCATTAGTTTTCCTGCCACACACCCCGTGGGTGGTGTGTGTGAGAGAGAGGCGGGGGAGGGGGGGGGGAGAGAGAGAGAGAGAGAAAGAGAAATGAGAAGGGGGGTCCGGGGGGGGGCGAGGGAAGGGGAGAGAGAAAGAGAAATGAGATGGGTCAAAGTTATCGTTCCAGGTGCACATACAAGAGAGAAACAGGAATAACATGGGTCACATAAGTTATCGTTCCAGGTGCGCATGCAGTTGTACTGTACGTGTCCGTGACCATGCCTGCATGCGGAAATGATAATATAGGCTATTTTAAACTTCATTTGTTCAATTATCTTTTTATTCTTTAACTGGAGTTGTTTTGAAATAACGGAAAGGTTGTTAATTTGTTTCCTGCACATGTTCCTCCACTGTCATGTTATACAAACTATATATTTATATGTATATATGTGTGTATATACATATGTATATATATATATATCTGATTGTGTGTGTGTGTGCGTGTGGCGGGTTTGTGTGTGTGTGTGTGGCGGGCGTCACTGTGTGTGTGTGATAGAAGAGAGAAGTAAAACTCCCAAGATGAGGCACCATGAAGAGAACACAGAAGAGGCACCATGGAGGATAGAACAAAAGAAGAAACTGTCTCTTCATGTTCTTAAGACTGTCCAAAAAAAAAGGTTCCTACAACACACACACACACACACACACACACACATATATATATATATATATATATATATATATATATATATATATATATATATATGTGTGTGTGTGTGTGTGTGTGTGTGTGTGTGTGTGTGGTTGTTGTTGTTGTTGGTCCAGGAAAAGTTTAAACTTGAATGGGGTTCGGGGTTGGGGACAAGGACAACAAATAACATGACCTTTCTTGAAGTTGACGCGTAACCCGTAATAGTTCTGTGTGATGTGCTGCGAGTCACGTGCAAGACCACACACACACACACACACAGTGGGGACAGCCCATCGGTTATATTTAGGAAGGGGGGTCACGCCCAAACACTGAACGTTGTTTACGGATTTCTCCCCTTTGATCGTGTGTGCGATAAGTGTGTGCTGCTCGTTCACTACCTCGTTAATTAGCTTGTTCGTGTTGGATGGTCCTTGAGAACCCTTCCACCTTCACCAAGGGGGAAAAGGGAAGGAAAAAAAAACTAACAAAGAAAGAAAGAAGCACCCGTCAGGAACAGGTCATTTGTTGGTGATGTCATCTTTGTATTGCTGTCGCTGGTGATGTCATTGTTGTTGGCCATAATGGTTAAGAAAATAACAGGATTGCTCATATAGTCTTTGATTTGATGTCATAGAATAAAGGGAATAATGCTCACAGGGAGAGTACCGCTTCCTAAACACCCATAGACAGGCACAACTTCGAGATACTCGACATAGACTTGGTGTCATGCATGTGCTCTTCAGCTGCAGTAATTTGGTACAGGTCTTACCCACGTATTTGTCCATCATATCTGTTTCCTGTTAGTCTGTCCTTATATATTTAAAAAATAAAAATAAAAAATAAAAAAACACCCGATTTTCCTTTTAAAGCACATGTGTGTGTGTGTGTGTGTGTGTGTTTTGTGTTGTTTATTTTGTTTGTTTAGTTCGGGTTTTTTGTTTGTATGTTTGGTTTTGTTTTGGTTTTTTGTTGTTGTTTGGTTTGGTTGTTTTGGGTTTTTTTGTTGTTGTTTTTTTGTTTTGGTTTTTTGTTGTTGTTTTTTTGGGGGGGAGGGTTGTTGTGTGTGGTTTTATTGTTGTTGTTGTTTGTTTGTTTGTTTGTTTTTTTTTGGGGGGGCGGCGGGGGGGCAGGGAGGGTGTCGTATATGGGTCGGTTCAGTGTCCACGCCTAGACGCCTCCTTGAGACCCAATACTATGCTTCTGTCTTGCCGTTGGTTGAAACCGGCTGACCCCTTTTGGAAAGGCCGCTGTGGTATTTTTTGTTTTGTGTGTGTGTGTGTTGTTGTTGTTTTTTTTTGGGGGGGGGGGTTGTGTTTTTTTTAGTTGTCGTCGTCGTTGTTTTTGGTCCGACCCGGTGATGGAGTGGGGAGGCAGGCGGCTGGAAGAAGTGGTCTCCATTGTAACACGTCTGAACTTCCTGTGGTTATGGCCCCGGGTCCTAGACCCGACTTCCTGCTGGCCACTCTGGCAGTCTCACTGGCCAGCCTGCCAAGAGAATCGTCGGATGGAGAATATAGGTACGTGGTGGACCACTGACTGCTGGCTGGCTGAAGTCCTCCCTTACCTCCCCTGACCCGCCCCCCACCCCCACCCTTGTCGGGCAGCCTGGAGTGGTAGTTGACCTCTCCGGCAAGTCGAGTGCTTTGGCTGAGGACCCCCTTATCTTGTTACGCGGTTGAGATGCCTCTCAATGTGTGCTTTTTTTTTTCTTTTCTTTTTTTCCTTTTTTTTTTTTTTTTTAAATATCCATTGTGTTCCCATCTACTGGAATAAAGGGCTATATTGGTTGGTTGTGTTATAATTGTTGGATTGGTCTTAACACTATTGCGGCAACGTGTGTGCGTGCCTGCTTGTGAAAGGCTGTGGAAGAGGTTGGGAAAGGAGGTTGGGCGGGAGGGACGGTTGGGGGGGTCGCAGGAAGGGGAGGGACTCGGATTTGGTTGCCGGTGTTGTAGTTTTCAGTCCTGGCTGCCACCTGTCCTCTCTCTCTCTCTCCCTCCCAACACATAAAGGCATCTGTCTATCTTGTACAACCTACATAGCATCACTCTTACAATAGATTTTTTTTTTAATTAATGAATAAATATTATATACACGCGATACTTGATTGATCGACTCATCTCACGTTTATGCTTTATTGGTACATTTGTCATCCGCGGTTAGTCTTTGTACAAATACATACATGTGATACTTTATTGATCGACTCATCTCACGTTTATGCTTTATTGGTACATTTGTCATCCGCGGTTAGTCTTTGTACAAATACATACATGTGATACTTTATTGATCGACTCATCTCACGTTACGGTTTATGCTTTATTGGTACATTTGTCCTCCGTTAGTCATTGTTTCGATTTCCTGCAACTTCACTGTCTCTGTCCTGCTTCCCGTTTATCTTCTCTTGCATTCCTCGCCATGGCCTGCTTCACCTCCACCCATTCTCAGTGCACGTGCATATCATCTTTAGTCTTTGCCGTACGATCGCAAAGCTCCTTCATTTGAAAAAAAACAAACAGATGTATTCATTGATACTTTTATTGCCGGTTTCAAGAAAGCCGTTTACTTTTTCTGTTTCATAATTTTCTTTAGGTTTTTTTTTCTTCTTTTCATCTTTGAATCGCAGTGTCGATTGTTTTTTGGGGTTTTTTTTTAAAGAAAACTATTTAATTTCCTTCTGACCGCGCTTTCTTCTTCTTCTTTTTTTCTTTTTCTTTTTATTTATTTTTTATTTGAGTGAGAACTTTTGTTGTTTTTTATAAAAAGAAAAAAAAAACCTTCCGATCTGACTTTTTTAATTGTTTTCATACCGCGTAAATTCTTGTCCTTCCAAGTTAAGACGTGGATCTCACACGTCGTTTTATTTTGTTCAGTTCTTGTAGTCTTCAAGACTTTTAGTTACCCGCACAGAGGGCGTTAAAACAGGGGGTTGGGGAGAAAGGGGACTTTGAGTTGGTTCAAATCATCAAACTATGGGAGAAAATTGTGAAGTGTCTACGAAGACACATTTTGTCCATGTTGTTCATTCATGTAAATGGGGTGTTGTTTTTCCGATTTGTGTAGTTTTTTTTTAGTAGTAATAGTAGTTGGAGCCGTAGTAGTAGTGGTGGTATAAATAGCAAGTAAAACTACAGAAAGAATAACGTGATGCACAAGACATTGTGTTTTTTTTATAAATCCGGTTTTACTCAACATTGGCACTGCATTGAAGGTATATATATGAATACATGCAGCCGCATGTTTATCCAGGAAGATATCGACACACGATTAAACTGACGAGAAACGTGAGGAAAGTGCAGCCCATACATGCACCCTGTCTTGGTTTGCTGTTTGTGTTGTTTTAACCGCAGTGCTTTCTCATGATAAGGGAGCTTTGGCTGTTTGTGTTCTTCCATTCCACCACACCCATCCATCCCTCACTCGTCCGCCTACCCAATACCATCCCCACCCCCACCCCCACACACACACACACACCAGACCACACTTTTGTTCCTTGTTCCTGTTTCATAACCACCTCAAGCACCACCACCCCAACCCCAACCCTCACTATTCCTCTTCCCAGTATCCAGCAGTTCTATGCAGATCTACTTCAAACTCAAGAGCGGGTTAAAAAAAAAAATCAAGTGAAAAAAACGGGAACGACTTTTTCTCTTGTGTGTTTTTCAATCAATGTGTGTGTGTACATAGCACAAACATTTTGGAACTTCTGATGATTGATTGACACACCAACAACAGCTGGTTTTGGAAGGCATGCAGAACATAAACTAAAGAATCTCTTGCTTCTCAGCAAAGAAGGGAAGAGACATATGCGTGCTTACCCTTCACAGTCAGTCGGGCATCGTTCGTCGGGTTACTGCTTGATCTTATCTGCTTAGGAAAAACAACTATTCTCAGCATCTTCTTTCATTTGCTGCCAGTCATATTGCACCATAGGGAAAGAGGTGATGATGTATGTGTGTTTGTGTATGTAGCAATTTACATTGGTTACATTGTAAAATACCCATAATTGTCATTCATTCAGTAGGGAAATGATTTTCGTAGCAAGGAAAGATATAGTTAATACAATTAAAGATAATACAATAAAATAAAAAAACCCTTACCCACACAAAACTCATTCTCTCTCTCTCTCTCTCTCTCTCTCTCTCTCTCTCTCTCTCTCTCTCTCTCTCTCTCTCTCTCTCTCTCTCTCTCTCTGAGAATATTCCCCTGCATTGAGATGTGTATTAACCCATCATCCTATCCTGAAGAGTATTCCTTGTGACAAGCTGAACAAGCCGGGAGCTTTGACATGGCGGAAATTTGACGACAAATTTGTGGAGGGGGGAGGGATGAGTTCTGTCTTCATATCCAGCTGTCACTTCCACGGAAGTAGTTCATCAGTTCTGGGTGTCTGGTCCCTGCCAGGAATCATAGCTAGATGATAGGAGAAGGGGAGGAGTTGGGGGTAAGGGGATGGGAGAGGAAGGAGAAGAACGCACTGGATGAGGGAGAGAGGGGTGGAGAGAGAGGTGGGCAAAGCACTGGTTGATGGTCCAGGGGGTTTTTGATCTGTCATTCCCTTTGCCAATTCCTTTTACAACTCTGTGTGTGTGTGTGTGTGTGTGTGTGTGTGTGTGTGTGTGTCTGATATTTTGGCAGAACGTGAAATGAATGAGATTTTTTTTTATTTGACCAGGTATTTGGACATAAATATTTAATTGTTGCAAAGTGTTGTATCTTCCAAGTAATCGCTTATTGAACAAATTTCCATCCATTACAAAATCTTGGTTGAAACCATACCCGGAAACTGGATCGTGATTCATTCACTGCTATGGACTGAATGCTCAAAAGGCGCTTGAAACAGAAAAGTGCATGACCCTGGCTATCCATCACCCCCATCTATCTCTTTTTTCCTGTCCCTGCTCCTCACTCTCACCCCCACCCCCACCCTACCTTTTATCTCTCCATCTTTCTTCTCTGTGCCTCTCAGTGATAAAGAAAGGAAATCTGCTCATCCAGTGCATTTACGCGTGCTAGCCCTTCACAGTCACTCAGTCAACATTCTTCATACAATTCATGGGGAAAGAGAAAACCTCGGTCTTCACTTAATAAAAAATAAATAAATAAATAAAATAATAAAACACCCTGTTTTCCAGAGAAAAAATGTGTGTGTGTGTGTGTTTGCTATTGTTAATATTTCTTATTTTGTAAAATACCGGTACGTCTCTGATTCAGACCCCCCACCCCCACCCACAAAGGATAGCATATTTGAAAGATAGTACCCCCAAAAATGGGGGTGGGAGCTTTGGCAGAATCAGGCACTGGATTTCTGATCCACTTTTCACGTGTGATCAGAGTTCGAGGCCTTGTTTATGCATGGTGTTGTGTCCTTGGGGAAAGGCACTTTATCATTTTCCTCTCTCCACCCTGGTCTGACAGGTTGAGGAAGGTCAGATCAAGTCACTGCTTATAGCCCGGCTGACCACAGAGGGGCCATTTTAGGGCTGAAATCACCCATGTTTTGGGAAGGTTAGCAAAGGGGCCATTTTAGGGCTGAAATCACCCATGTTTTGGGAAGGTTAGCAAAGGGGCCATTTTAGGGCTGAAATCACCCACGTTTTGGGAAGGTTAGCAAAGGGGCCATTTTAGGGCTGAAATCACCCATGTTTTGGGAAGGCTAGCAGAGGGGCCATTTTAGGGCTGAAATCACCCATGTTTTGGGAAGGTTAGCTAAGGGTCCATTTTAGGGCTGAAATCACCCACGGTTGGGGAAGGTTAGCTAAGGGGCCATTTTAGGGCTGATATCACCCACGTTTTGGGAAGGTTAGCAAAGGGGCCATTATTGGGCTGAAATCACCCATGTTTTGGGAAGGCTATCAGAGGGGCCATTTTAGGGCTGAAATCACTCAGGGTTTGGGAAGGTTAGCAAAGGGGCCATTTTAGGGCTGAATCACCCATGTTTTGGGACGGTTAACAAAGGGCCATTTTAGGGATGAAATCACCAATGGTTTCGGAAGGTTAACAAAGGGGCCATTTTAGGTCTGAAATCACGCTTGGTTTGGGAAGGTTAACAAAGGGGCCATTTTAGGGCTATCACCCATGGTTTGGGAAGGTTAACAAAGGGGCCATTTTAGGGATGAAATCACCCATGGTTTGGGAATGTTAATAAAGGAGCCGTTTTAGGACTGAAATCACCCATGGTTTGGGAAGGTTAACAAAGGGGCCATTGCCATTTTAGGGTTGAAATTACCCAACCTTTGGGAAGGTTAACAAAGGGGCCATTTTAGGGCTGAAATCACCCATGTTTTGGGAAGGTTAACAAAGGGGCCGTTTTAGGGCTGAAATCACCCATGGTTTGGGAAGGTTAACAAAGGGACCATTTTAGGACTGAAATCATCAGTGGTTTGGGAAGGTTAACAAAGGGGCCATTTTAGGGCTGAAATCACCAGTGGTTTGAAAATGTTGAAAGCGACAGAAAACGAAGATTGCCCCCATCCCCCTCACCCCTATGTCGAGTCTCTAAAAGACTACGGGACCTCAATGTACACACTGACGTGTTCGCACATGCACACACGCTGACTGCACATCCCTCTGCATTGACTAGTGTTTTAACCACCTCATCCTGTCCTAAAGTGTATTCCTGTTGGCAAACTGAACACGATGGGAGCTTTGACTTGGCGGCAATTTTACGACAAATTTGCGGAGGGGGTGGTGGGAAAATGAGTTCTGTCATTATATCCAAATGTCACTTTCACAAAGTTCATCAGTTCTTTGTGTTGCTGGTCCCTGCCAGAAATAGCGAGACGATGAGGGAGGAGGGATGAAGAAGGGGTTATGGGGAGAGGAGGGGCATAACAAAAAAACTGAGGGAGGGCTGGGTGAGAGGTTGGAGGGGAGGGGGAGGGAGAGGGGTGGGCTAAGCGTCGGGTTTGTGGGTGCATACAACAGACGGTTTTGATGCTGTCAACGAGTTTCGTCTTTCCATTTGCTATCGCCATTTGCTCTCTCTCTCTCTCTCTCTCTCTCCATCCTGCCCACCCCACTCACTCTGTCTCTCAACCTTTCTCTTTGGCGTTCACTGTTTGTGAGAACTTGAGATGGGTGGGATGTTATGTTGATCAAAATGCGAACATAAATATTTAAGGGTTGTTTCGTGCTTTATCTTCAGTTTAACTGCATCATATCAGAATGTCTGCCCATGAAAATGTAGCCTAGAATAACCAACAAGGGCGTGAGACAAACTTTTTTTTTTCCATTACTAACTTGGGCGACAAGTGTCCAGAGTTCAAGATTGTAGCCTCCACTCCACGTCTCTCTCTTTCGCCCCCCCCCCCCCCCCCCCCCCCCCCCCCTTCTCTCTCTCTCTCTCTCTGACTTTACTAAGCCCATCATTGTTCACCGTTGTATTTTGCTACGCATAGATTTGTTGTTTTGTCTTAATGTCTAGTTCATGAGGATTTTGTGTTTACCGTATCGTCATCGTCATCATCTTTGGTCACCATTTCACTGGGTCACAGATTCATCAGTTCTGTCCTTCTCTTGTGTTTTTTAAGGATAAGATTAGTTTCAGTTTAAAATGCTCACAGTGTTTGTGCTTTGAAGCTTTGGATAGAAAACAGAAGGGAGAGTGTGAGAAAGAGTCACACACACACACACACACACACACACACACACACACACACACACACACACACACAGGGATGAAAAAGGGGGGGAGGACAATAGAGAAGTGGGTGTGTGTGTGCGCGCATGCACGCATGTGTGAATGTGTGTGAAAGAGCAAGGAGAAGGTGGAAGGGGTTGGGGAGACAATTGTTGTGTGTGTGTGTGTGTGAGAGAGAGAGAGAGAGAGAGAGAGAGAGAGAATGACCCGCCTTTCATGTGGTCAAAAACAAGAAATCTGGAAATTGTGCATTGGTGTGTGGAAAGAAGTCTGTATGGGCAGCCTCATCCTACTTGCATGCTTACATGTATGCATGTGCAAACATCAGTCCAGGATATACACAGCCATGCGTTTGTCGTTTCCACTCTTTTGCGGTCTTCATCCTTGCAGGTGGAAGGAAGACCTGTTGCCATGGCCAGCATGAAAATAGCAGTGCCATTGCAAACCCAGACCCAGAAAGCCCACACACACCACCCAGTTATTGCTGGCTGTTGATAAGAGTTGGAAAGGTGTGGGGGTTGAGGGTTGGTGGGAAGCAAATATGAAATAGCCCCTCTTGAAATACAGTTTGGTTGCTGAATCAGATTTGGAAGAGAGAGAGAAAGCGAGAGAGATTCATCTACCTTCTTTTTTTTTTTCCTCTAGAATGGCCAGAATTTTGTGTTTGCTGGCCTGAAAAGTTCTTGCCAGGATATATATACATTTCAATTCCTTTTTTATTGTTGTTTTTTGTTGTTGATGATGTTTTTCTTATATTTTTCATTATCTTGATTGTTGGCTGAAATATGTCTGTCTGCTGCCTCTCTCTCTCTCTCTCTCTCTCTCTCTCCATGTGTCTCTATAGGGTCAACAACAGTTCAGATTTGAAGTATTCCCATCATTAACAGGAGAGACTGGGATGGGAAAGGGGAGAGAGAGAGAGATAGGAGAGTAGGGGGTTGTGAGAAGGGGTTCTGTAGTCACTGAGAAAATTTGTGTAGGTGGGTGTTTGGGTGTGTGGAAACATGTTGTGGGTAGGCAGTCTTGCCTTATATTATGTGCATGCCAACATGTAAGTACCTGTATATTTGATATATCCCAGGGGAGGGGTGTTTATCATTGCCACTCCACTCGGTGACAACGCGGCAGGCTGAAGACCAGTTGCCCTGTTGCTGTACCCAGCATGAAAATAGGCAGTACCTTAGCCAGACCAAACCCAGAAAGCACGAGCACACACGTAATCATGCACGCGCACATGAACGCAGACACACACACACACACACACACACACACAAGCA
>NC_134877.1:53291716-53326716 GCF_041734735.1 Babylonia areolata
TAGATGTGTAAAACATGCATTTAAATACAAAAGCTCATATGCAAAACCCTGCGCAGACATCCAACCAAACACTCAAACACTAATTTATGTTCATACACTCAAGACCCATGACAGGTTTATTATCTATGCACAGGTACAGACAGATATTCACTGTTCAGCATGTGCAAACAAATCTATGCACAGGTACAGACAGATATTCACTGTTCAGCATGTGCAAACAAATCTATGCACAGGTACAGACAGATATTCACTGTTCAGCATGTGCAAACAAATCTATGCACAGGTACAGACTGATATTCACTGTTCAGCATGTGCAAACATTCAAATAAAATGTACATACACAAAAAAATCAATCATCATATTCACCATAATACTTACCACACATATTCATCACAAAACCTCAGCAGTGCACATATCAGAGGAGGTCCTGTCCTCGTCCCCATGCTCCCTCCACCAGTCCATCTCCGTATCATTGATTTGCTAGCCAGTCAGTGAGTTACACCTCCTGTGCCTTACCTGTTAACCCCTTAACCTTTGGAGCAGAATGTATTACAGGTGTTAAAACACCATTCATCAGGTCAGGGGTGGAGCTTCTCATGCAAAAGAAGGGAACAGAGTTTTCCATGTCCTGGAAACAACCGTCCATTCAGCGAAAACATTAAAATTGTTTACATTAGAATCCTGTCTCTTTTTTGTCTTTTTTTTATGAAATATTTTGTATTTATGTGATATGTATTGTAGAAATATATTCATAATATATTTGTAGTTATGTAATACATTTTCCAGTAACATATTCATATTAATGATGGTAATAGTGATGATGTTAGTGATGATGATTATGATGATCATCATACTGATGACGATAGTACTGATTTAAGATGTGATTAATCAGGATGGAGTGCAGCAAGCTACGTCAGGAGCTAACGGCCCAGAAGGACGACGAGAAACGAGCAGCGCTGGAGCAGCTTTCAAAACTGAAGGAAGAGGCTCACGCAGCTGAACGGGCCAGTTTCGAAAACCGTATGACGCAGCTCAACCGACAGGTGAGGCTGAGGAAGGGAAGAAGAATTTGGAGGGGGAGTGGGGTGGGGGACATTTAATGATTTTTTTCCTCTGTCTTCTCACCGTTAATGAAAACAACAAAAATAGACACATAGATCAGTCAGGCCTAGGGAGATACAGACAACAGTTGTTCCGCCATGGTATGATTGATGATACTGTTTGATTCAGGTTCTGTTATTTTTTTTTATATTAATTACACAGTGTTTTGGTTTATTGGGGGAAAAAATGCTCATCAACTTTGCAGATAATTAAGCATTTAATCATTTTCTGCTCTGAGTCTTGCTGCTTCTTTCCATGAATGCTAACAACAAAAATAGACACAGATGTTCTAATTTTTAATTAGTTAAATTCTTAGTGTTTCAGTAATGAAAAAAGACATATGCTCATCATCTTTGCATATGATTAAGTGATTGAATAATGAGAATTATACACCTTAAGAAAACAAATTGCAGATCAGTTTGTCCCCATTCTACTCCATAAGATTAATGATCTGCTGTGTATGTGGAAAAAAATGAGTGGAATAGATAAGTGATCAGTTTTTACTTTGTTTGGCAGGTCTTGTTCTGACCCTTTTGCAGTGGTACCCTTTGTTAACAGTTTCTTCTGTTTGCCAGTCCTTTTTCATAAAACAGTTCTGACACTGGAATTCTTAGGTACTGGTTGCTCTCATAAGCTTATTACATTTATTAGTCTAAGTGTGATTTTTTTTTTTTTAAAGGGAAAGGAAAAGAAAAAGAGGAGTTCAATAGGGATGAAGACAACTTCCATCCCAGAAAAAACACTTTGCTTGCAGCTTAAGTTGTTCACTTACAACATCATCAAGTTTACCGTAATGCTGCCAATACAACGAACAGTAGCTGTTACGCATTGACAGACATACATCATCCCTTCCACACATCTCCTAATTCCCTGTAAATTCCCCCCCCACACTCCCCCACCCCCCAAAGATAGGTCAATTTGAGATAAGGCTGCACTGGGCTGGTACAGATGGGATCTGCCATCAGGGATTTTCAGGTTTGGGGCTCCCCCCTGCTGCTAAGGCTTAAGGGGGTGCCATATATTGGCTGAAGGGAGCAGCATGTCAAATTACCCCTGTTCTTTATCTGTGGGCCACAGAGGTGTGGGGTTCAGAGGAAAGGGGTCTTCTGTCATTTTTCATCCAGCAAGGGGCCTGATAGCAACAGGGAGTGTGTCACCCTGCTCTCACAGCTGTAGCTCATTTGTTCCTGGGTGATGACACAGTGCTGAATGGCTTCACAATGTCTGTTGGTTTTTGTTGTTGTTGCTGTTTGTTTTTTTTCTGTTTCAATGTTTGAGTATAGGTTTGATTTATCATAGCATGTGTGGAGGTGAGTTTGTTCTATGTGTGGGGGTGTGAATGCATGCACACGTGTCCTCCGTTCAGTGTTTGGTTGATGATTTGGATTGGCGTTCATAATGACAGCTATTTTATATGATGTCTTGCTTTTTTAGTGATGGAGTGTTTGGGTACTTGCGTTGCTTTGCCTGGTATTGCACTGTGTTGAATGCATGGCTGGAAAGAGAGGCGCATTTGCGTTCTCCTTTGTTTTTTAAATGTCAGTTTTAGAGTTTTGGAAGGCATTTTTAAGAGTACTTGTTCATAATGCAGTGCCACTACTGTCATTTTCCCTGGTTTTTAAGAAGAGTAATAAAAAATGTTTTATGCCCTTTCACGCCATTCTGGGGGTGTAGAGGATGATAAAGGTGTAGCTGTCAAGATGCTCTTTGCTGGAGGATACAGCCAGGTGTAACAGCCGTTTTTGTTGCCTTGTTGTTTTTTAATGTGCACGGAAAGGGCAGGTTAGGGGAACATGAAGATTAACTTGGCACGTGCTGGCCATGAAAATGAAGTGAAGCTGACAATCAACCTGGTAAAAAAAAATAAATAAATAAAATAAAAACTTAAAAACTCACTTATTGAATCAAATTCCCCTAGATGTTTCAACCATTCATGTGAAAAAGAAAAACAGAAAGGAAGTGTTAGAAAATGATTTTACATTATCTTCTTTTTTATCTTCTTTTATCCTGTAGTCTCTTTAAGGGCACTACTGATGATGACCTGGCAACCAGCCCTCTCCCCCATCTCTCTGTATTTCTCAGTTCTCTCAGGGTGTTTCTCAGTTCTCTCAGGGTGTTTCTCAGTTCTCTCAGGGTGTTTCTCAGTTCTCTCAGGGTGTTTCTCAGTTCTCTCAGTTCTCTCAGGGTGTTTCTCAATTCTCTCAGGGTGTTTCTCAATTCTCTCAGTTCTCTCAGGGTGTTTCTCAATTCTCTCAGGGTGTTTCTCAGTTCTCTCAGGGTGTTTCTCAATTCTCTCAGTTCTCTCAGGGTGTTTCTCAATTCTCTCAGTTCTCTCAGGGTGTTTCTCAGTTCTCTCAGGGTGTTTCTCCAATTCTCTCAGGGTGTTTCTCAATTCTCTCAGGGTGTTTCTCCAATTCTCTCAGGGTGTTTCTCAATTCTCTCAGGGTGTTTCTCTATTCTCTCAGGGTGTTTCTCAGTTCTCTCAGGGTGTTTCTCAGTTCTCTCAGGGTGTTTCTCGATTCTCTCAGGGTGTTTCTCAGTTCTCTCAGGGTGTTTCTCAATTCTCTCAGGGTGTTTCTCAGTTCTCTCAGGGTGTTTCTCAGTTCTCTCAGGGTGTTTCTCAATTCTCTCAGGGTGTTTCTCAATTCTCTCAGGGTGTTTCTCAATTCTCTCAGTTCTCTCAGGGTGTTTCTCAATTCTCTCAGGGTGTTTCTCAGTTCTCTCAGGGTGTTTCTCAGTTCTCTCAGGGTGTTGGTCTGCTTCAGGCCTGCCCATTTTGGGATATTGTCCTCCCATCTCTTCTGTCTGCCTCTCCTTCCCCTTCCTTCCACTGTCCGTTGCTGGACTGTCTTGGTTGGCCCTGCTGATACAGTGATAGTGAGATGTGCCAGTACCACTCCAGTCTCTTCACTGCAATGAGGAAATCTTTATAAGATCCAATGGTTTGCCTGGCTGTGTTTCTCACTTCTCTATTGGTGATGTCACCTGTGTAGGAGATGCCTAGGAGTTTTCAGAAGCATCTCATCTCTGTGGCCTTTACCCTCTTTCTCCTACACCTTGAAGGCCTGGGTAAACGCATTGGGTTACACTGCATGGTCAGGTATCTGCTCAGCAGATGTGGTGTAACATATATGGATTTGTCCGAACGCAGTGACACCTCCTTGAGTAACTAAATCGAACTGAACCTACACTGAACTGAACTGAACATACATACACCTTCAGAAATGCCAAAAATATATTTTTTTAAAATGAAAAAACCAACAACCACAAACCTTGTTCTTTGCTGTGCAGCTGTCAGAGTTGCGGGCCAGGTTGGACAAGGCCCACAGCAGCTCAGAGGAGGCACAGAACCAGCTGCGGGCAGAGCTGGAGGCGGAGAGAGCCCAGCTGCAGGCAGAGATGGTGAAGAGTGCTGAGGACTACGCCCTCAAGATCAAAGAGCTGGAGGAGGCCCACCGCCTTGCCCTGCAGGCAACCGTGGAACAGAAGGACAAGGAGAAAGCGGTAAGGGGTTTTGGGGTGTGTGGTGGGGGTGGGGGTGGGTTGGGGAAGGTTTGTGAGTGGTTTTGGTTGTGTGTTTGTGTCTGTTTGTTTGCCTGCCTTTTATTTTATTTTTTTTAATTTGTTGAATAAAGTATGTTTTTGTTGTTGTTTTTTTGTTTACCTGTGTATGTGAGAGAGAAAAATGCTACATATTTAAACAATATGTTTGATGATAAAAAAATGAAAGCTGTGTTCACATTGGAGATAGATCTTTTCACCGTCTACACACACACACGCATACACACATACACACACACATGCATGCACACTTGGGCATAAAAGCACAGTGACACTGACACACATATGAACATGCACACACACAGACACACACACACACACACACGCACACACACACACACACACACACACACACACACACACACACACACACACACACACAAACACACACACATATACAGAGAACCACCCCCACACCCACCACCTTGAACCCAGGCATCCTTGAACCCAGGCTAAAGCAAGGAAGATTCACTGTCACTGCCTCAAACCTTTCTGACGGGCCCCGTTGGCTGTGTGGTGCAGGAGCAAGAGCAGCAGCTGACGAAGGTCCACAGGGAGGACATGGAGGCCCAGATGACTGCCCACAAACTGGCCATGCAGACTGCACAGGAGACTCACAGCCAGCAGCTCAAGATGCAGCTCAGGGAGGCTGAGGACAGGTTCAAATCCCAGCAGGGTAATAATGCACTGTGGATCCACTGTTCTGAACTCTGTTCTTTTTCTTCAGCGAAAATAGTAATGACAGTACTGGTCTGATCAGTGTGCCTGAGGAACCAAGGATGATGGTGACAGTGCACTGTGCAGTCATTGGTGGAGGTGCATGTGGCTTCAGAGCCCAAAGTCAGAAGCACACATGCGGTTGATGGTGGGTGATGGAACACTATGAGGCAGAGCAGGGACAAACGCAGCTCTTTGTCGCTGATGAACAGTATTGATAACAGTACAGAGCTGCACTCTACTTCCCCAGTGCAGGAACCCAGAGCACTGTCAGTCAGCATCAAAATGGTGGGGGTGGGATAGTTTTTAAAAATTAACACCAGAACACTATCAATCAATATCAAAAATGGGGAAAAGTTG
Organism: Babylonia areolata; assembly: GCF_041734735.1. Taxonomy (NCBI): domain Eukaryota; kingdom Metazoa; phylum Mollusca; class Gastropoda; order Neogastropoda; family Buccinidae; genus Babylonia; species Babylonia areolata. The sequence goes on from NC_134877.1 coordinate 53,297,456, forward strand.
TTGAAAATTAACAGTATTCAAAGATAAATGGAATGTGCCAATGATAAAACGTACACACGCACACACGCACACACACGCATGCTGACTTTCAGGAAACTGAAAATGGGGTTAAACGAGAAATTAAAATGTATTCTTTCTGTTCCTTTAGTTGATAGAAAATCCTTTGGGTAGATTTTATTTCTCTTTCTCTCCCCAAACGGTGTGAATTTCTTTTCCCTTTCAGTCTACGCTTCTCTTTGGACTCTGTTCATGCCTAAAAACTGTATGTGTGTGTGGCGGGGGTGGGGGGGGGTGCATGTGTGCTCATGTAAAGCACATTAAGCTGCATGTGAGGAAAGATGCTATATGTATGTTATTATTAATATCATTGTTATTTATTATTGTATTATTCATTGAAAGATTGGACAGGTCAAGAAATGGCAGCTCTTCTTGTCAAATCGGTTAGTCAATCAGTCAGCCTGTATAGGAACCAAAAGTCTGTCAGTGATTTTTCTGTGGTTTGTGAATCACCCTTTCTCCTTCTGTTTCACTCCATCTGTGTGTTTTCCCCATCTCCAGAGGAACTGAGGGCAGAACTGCAGCAGAACCTAGAAGCCCAGATGGAGAAGCTGCGGAAGTCTCACGGGTCAGAGATACGTACTGCCCGCATGGAACTGGAGAGGGCTGTGGAGATCTCCAAGCAAAAGGTCACTGCCTCCACACAGTCTCTGTCATGTTGTGTGTGTGTGTGTGTGTCTCCATCTCTCCCCCCCCCCCCCCCCCCCCCCCCATAAATTCAGGATGTGCTGTGGCAGATCAGTAAGGCATTGGCATTCTGATCCAGTGTTCACCAGTGATCAGGGTTCAAGGCCCCATTTCATCATGGTATTGTGTCCTTTGGAAAGGTACTCTTCTCCACTTTTCCTCACTCCGCCTTGGTCTTGATAGGTACCTGACTTGGAGGGGGAAGGTTAAAATCGTGGAAGGAAAGGATTGGGCCCCACCTTCCTGTGTCAAGCCTTAGGCACAGTGGATATGAATTCACTGCCCAGTGACCATAAAAGGCTATGGGACCTTTAACATATAACCGTCGATTCATAAGAATACATTGTGGCTATGGTTGGATGGAGGCACTGGGGAGTGTGGGGGGTACTACCAGGTAAACTACCCCCACTCCCTGACAACTCCATGAACTAAATCCCTGTATGACATTCAGAGGGAGAAGCATGAGTGAGAAGAACTACCAGGTAAACTTACCCCCCCAGACAGCTCCACTAACTAACTCCCTGTAAACCATTTGGAGGGAGAGGTGTGGAGGGCAGAGGGGGCGGGGGGGATGGGGGTTGTGTGAAGTACCACCAGGTAAACTTACCTCCTTGACAAAACTTCCCGAATTAACTGTCTCCCTCCCTGCGGACCATGTCGGACAGGAGCGAGACCATCAGCTGCGCATGGAGGAGCTTCAGGAGGAGATAAGCCAGCGAGAGACGCACATTGTGAAGCTGAAGGAGGAGTTGAAGCGCCTGCAGGCCTCCATCCTGGCCCTCAACAGGACCATCACTGACAAGGACGGCGACACGCACAGGGTGCAGAAGGAGATGAAGGAGCAGATGCGGTGAGTGGTTGTTGGTTTTTAGTTGTTGCTTTGTTTTAGGGGTTTTTTTTATGTGTGTTGTTTAACAGATTTTGGTGAGGTTTCCTCAGTGTTTTGTTATGTTTTTGCAGGTTGCGGGGGGGGGGGGGGGGGGGGGGGGGGGGGGGTCTTGTGTGTGTATTTTACAGATATTGGTGTGGGTTTTTCTGTTTTCTCTGTTGTATTGCAGATTTTGGAGGATTTTATTTTATGTTGTTTTTTGGGTGGAGTGGAGGTGGGAGGAGGTTGTGTGTCATTTTACAGATATTGGTGTGGGGTTTTCTCTGTGGTTTTGCAGATTTTGGTTGGGGGGGGGGGGGGGGAGTTGTTTTTTGTTTTTTTGTTTTGGGTTTGTTTGTTTTTTTTGTCTTTTTTTTGGTGGGGAGGGGGTTCTGTGTGTCATTTTACAGATATTGGTGTGGGGTTTCTCTGTTGTATTCCAGATTTTGGCTTTTTTTTCTGTGTCATTTTTACAGATGCTTTTAGTTGTGTCGTTAGAGAATCTGTTAAGTGTATCATTTCATATGCAGTGAGTTTTACGTGACATTCAACGTGGAAGACAAACACACGTCAGCCTAACACACCACAACTATACATGTACACTCATGACTCATCCCCTCGATCAGATCAACCCTCACCGAACCAAGGCCCATGCCCAGAACAGCTTGACCTTAAGAGCTGATTGCCAGTAAGTCATGAAACTCAACTCTACCAAGTTGTGCACTGTTACATACCTGTACACACAAATACCGTCTGATGACTTACAGTCCTCTGCCCTCTGGCATCTTGCAGGCAAATGGAGGACCGTTTGAAGCGTGAACACAAGCATGCCCTAGACAACCAGGCTGCCGACCACCTGCAGGAAAGCCAGGAGATGGTAGCTCAGTTCAACTCTGCCCAGGAACTGCTCAAGGACAAGATCTCAGAGCTCCAGATCATGTGAGTGCCCACACTTGTGTTTTGTTGGCAGCTTTTGAGTGCAGCCACCGTCTGTGCTTTTGTTGTGTGTTTTTGTGTTTTTTTAACTTTAGACAGAAAATAAGGGATCTGGGAGAGCTGTGTGTTTGGTTGTTATCCCTGTGTGGTTTTCTCCAGATACTGCCGATGGTGCTTAGCTGTTCAGAGATCAGTATGAAGATGGTGTCTGCCAGTAGTATCAAGAACAATCAATACTTAATAGTGAATGACATGACTGTTGTTTCAAGATTAATTATTAATTTGTAGTGACTGATTTGTGCATTTTCTTAAAATACTGTATAAATCAAAAGAAGAGAATCTTCTTTGCAAGGACAGAAATAAACACAACTGTTTTGTAGATGAGCAGTGATGTTGCCATCAACACTACAGAAACATGGTACAGCAAGAATCACATAACTTTTTCCTCATGCATTATCACTCAAGTGTTTATCCATTGCCACTGTCAGTAACCAAGTGACAACAAGCTGACCTGTGTATACCTGTGCCTGTCACAATGATGTGTGCAGGCTGGCAGAGGCGGAGGAGCGGTACAGTCAGAGGGACTCCCGCCCTGAGGACCTGGAGCTGATCCAGCAGCTGAGGGAGGAGCTGCAGGAGAAGGAGATGAGGGTCAAGCAACTCATTGTAAGTGTCCACCCAACCAGCCTCATCAACACCCCAGCGTTCTCTGCTCTCAGGCAAACAGGGGAGCACTTAAACTGAGTTCACAGGCATGATGGTTCTACAGTATCAGGATTTTCAGGATGACAGAAAAACCAGCACACAGAAATGTGGGAAGAGAAGGCCAAGGGGGAGTAGGGATGATGGGGGAGGGGGTTAGGTCATGTAATTTAAATGAATTTTTTTAAAGTAATAATAACAACCCCGCATAATAAACATGAACTAATTTCTAACTCACTCAGTATGGCCAGTCCTCTCTTCTCCTCTACACAGACCCCTCGGATGTCCAGTGGGTGTCTCAATGACCCAACCTTTAGCTTCCGTCGTCAGAATTGTGGTATTCTTTGTCAACATTCACATCTTCAGTATAAGAGCCTTCCGCTTGCAATATTCTGATGGTGGTAGTTGGGGTGAAACGCTGTTAACGTCGTCTCTTTCGCCGTTCGTATCGAGAGAGCTAATCTAGGAGGTTTGCATACTGGATTCAGTTGTAGGTCATGCTCAGAGAGAGATTAGGATGGGAATGATCAGTAAAATCCAGACAGTTTCAGTGTCTGTGAAGGTGTTGTGTTGAGTGTGGACCATCCAATATACTGTGCATTTCATCTGGCTGAGACCTGAGCCAGTACAATCTCTCAATAGAAATGTACAAGTACATGCAGTTGCTTTAAAGAAGTTTCAGAGACACCTCAGCCTCTGCTTACATCCAGCATAGTGACTGAGCAGGCCTTGCAGAATGAAATTTGACCATCTGACTGTGTTCAACTGTGTTTCCCCTGCCTTCTGTGAAAATAAGGCTAAATGAGATGTGTTGTGTGTTGTGTGATCAGGATGTGTTCAGGATGAGATGTGTTGTGAGATCAGGATGAGATGTGTTGTGAGATCAGGATGAGATATGTTGTGTGTTCAGGATGAGATGTGCTGTGAGATCAGGATGAGATGTGTTGTGAGATCAGGATGAGATGTGTTGTGTGTTCAGGATGAGATGTGTTGTGTGTTCAGGATGAGATGTGGTGTTGTGTGATCAGGATGAGATGTGGTGTTGTGTGTTCAGGATGAGATGTGGTGTGTGTTCAGAAAGGGACGTGTTTTGTGTTCAGGATGAGAAGAGGTTTTATCAGCTGGAACTGGTGAACAGGGAGACCAACTTCAACAAGGTCTTTAACACCGCTCCCAACGTCGGCGTCCTCAACCCACTCACTGCCAAGGTCAGGCCCTGAACACAGCATGACCATGTCTGTTTGTGATATGTCCGTGTGGGCTCTTTGTGACTCTTTGAGTATCACTTACATTTTATCACAGGTTCTATTAGTTTTTTGTTTGGTTGGTTGTTTTTTTTTTTTTTTTTTTTTTTTTTTTTTTTGTTAGTTTGTTTGTTTGTTTTAATTGTTGTTTAGGATTTTATTTTCTGTGGTATAGATGTTGCATACAGTTACAACTTCTCATGCCTATGTAAACCATTATAGTAGGCTCAGTGGAAGATGATTATGTAAGAGTTACTTTTACATTTCTTTCTGCACATCATGCATTGCAGAAACAACACCAGTGCTTTAACAAACAACTCTTACAATTGAAGATTAACAGAAGTACAGTACCTTCTTCTTCTGCGTTCACTCGTATGCACACGAGTGGGCTTTTACGTGTATGACCGTTTTTACCCCGCCATGTAGCCAGCCATACTCCGTTTTCGGGGGTGTGCATGCTGGGTATGTTCTTGTTTCCATAACCCACCGAACGCTGACATGGATTACAGGATCTTTAACGTGCGTATTTGATCTTCTGCTTGCATATACACACGAATGGGGTTCAGGCACTAGCAGGTCTGCACATATGTTGACCTGGGAGATCGTAAAAATCTCCACCCTTTACCCACCAGGCGCCGTCACCGTGATTCGAAGCCGGGACCCTCAGATTGACAGTCCAACGCTTTAACCACTCGGCTATTGCGCCCGTCAGTACAGTACCAAAAGACGTATGGTGTAATATCCACACAGTCATGCCTTATGTTCACATACTTCTCACTTTCTCTCTGACTCATCCACTGTCCTCCTCTCCGTTTCTCTCTCATCACCCCTTCTGTCCCACTTTCTGTTTATTTGTGTCTGCTTGACTGTTTCTTACTCTCTGTGTTTGTGTTTGTGTATGTCCTGCAGTTGAGACACAGTGACACAGAGGTTGATTAGAAAGAACTGAAGGAAAACTTTGCGCTTTTTGCAAAGCATTTGATTCTTCTTTCCTTCTTTTCATTTTTTATTTTAAGTGTGTGTAGTTTTATTTTACAGGAACAGTTTTTAGTTTGTGCATTTTTATAACAGGAATTTTTTTTTAAGTATGTGCTTTTGATCAAAATTGAGTAGTGTATCATTTATTCAACTTTTTGAAATGTGTGCTGCTTCATTTTTATTTGGAAAATATTGGGGTTTTTAAGCTTCTGGCTGTTGATCAAAATTTTATTATTCAACAATTCTGTTTTAATCACAGTTCATGATATTTCATTTACTAATACCATTTGCAACCATTTCTGTTCTTTCCCCCTGCACCACACGCCGTCCCCAGCCGAGGAAGAAAGGGGACAAGGGACCGCCCTCCAAGCACATGAGCGCCCCCTCCCTGGCCTCCAGCAGCACCACCAGCAGTCAGCAACGGCTGGACCCCCTGCCCAACTCTCCCCTCCATGACAACAACCTCAACCCCTCCAAGCCTCTGCCCCAGCCTGCTGGCTTCTCCAAGAAGTTTGTCAAATAGCTTGCTTGAGTAGGGGGGCATGTGGGGTGTGGAGTGGGTGGGTGAGTATGTGAGGTAGCGAGTGAGGACTGTTGACAGGAGGGAGAGATGACGATGATGCGCTTGATGAGCATGACTGTGATATATATATATATATATGAGGCGAGTGCAACTGTGAAGGGTTGTCTTTTTATTTGCAGGGGGGGGGGTATTTTTGTTGGGCGGGGGGGAGGGTGGGAGCGGGGCAGGGGGAGTAGCACAGGTCCCAGTTTTCATCTGGTCAGTATTTGGGAGGACTTTTGGGGTGACTTGTCCCCACCCTGTGAATTGATCAGTGGTTGGGGTTTTTTTTTTTCCTATTTTTGTTTTCTTGGTTTGGTTTTTGCAACAGGTCCCAATTTCCCATACAGTCAGTATTTTGGGGGCCCTGTGGGGGCTTCTCCCTCACCCCAGGACAGGTTTGTTGGTTTGGTTTTGATTGGGGTTTTGTTTTTTGGGGGGAGGTGGGGAGACAGGCGTCTAATTTTCCATCCATTCAGTATTTTGGGGACTTAACCGGGGTGACTTCTCCCCCACCCACTGGTTGGATGATCAAGTTTTTTGTTTTTGGGCTTTTTTTAAGGACAGGTCCCAAGTTGCCATCCAGTCAGTGTATTGTAGACTTTTTGGGTCTTTACTGCTGAGCTCATTCCGTCCTTCTCTTCCTGGTTGTTCTGGCAGAGATTTACATGTATGCAGTACAGTTCTCATTTGCTTTATGTTTGTTTTTGCCTTTTCAGTTAGATTTTTTAGTGTTATTATTATTTGACACTTTTGGTGTGTTGATTTTGTCATGTACAAAAATGGCATAACCATTTTTTTCTTATTGTAAATTTTGGTTTCATTGATAGATTTATTGAAGAAATAAAATCTTGTTTGAAGAGTCCCATCGCTTAATGATTCTGATTTTTTCATACATAAATATTCACAATATAAAGCCCTTTTGTACTTCATGTAGCCATTTCTGTAAATAATATAATGCCAGTATTAATATAGAATGGTGTTGCAGTTGCTCATTGTGTTGTGACGGTGACAGAGATGATCACAGCAGAATAAATGCCCTGTGGCTTACTGTGTGGTGAGGAGTTTCCCTGTCACAGTTTGTCAAAAAGGAAAGTGTGATGTGATGAACACATGGTTTTTCCCTATATGTTGGTGGATTGTTGTGGAAATGCTGTGTTTTTAGAGCCTTCCGATTAAGGAAGGCTACACAATTCCTGCTGTTGTCATTGAGGTCTGTCGTAAAAGTGTTACAGGAATGGTTGGCCAAATATCTCCACTGTGTTACACACGTGCCACCCTGTTGGAAGTGCATGCTGATACATACAGCTGTTCAGTTTATCCAGTTGCACACACAGCTGTTCATGATCATTCTGTTACACATATGTTACACTTACACACAGCTGTTCATGATCATTCTGTTACACGTTACACATAGACGTACAACTGTTCTGATCAGGCTGTGTAGTGAGAGCATTTCAAAGATGGCTCATTCTATATCATGTCCTGCTACACATATTATGCATACAGTCCCACTATAGCTTTCATTCCTAGCATTATTATCATTGTTTCTATTAAATGAAAATACTAACTCTAACTTTGAAAGTATGCATCATCTTCATGCCAAGTAAACTGAAATGTCATGGGGTGGGAATTTATGCAAGTCTTGAAGAGCTGTGATAAAACGTCTCAAACTGTTGATGTTTTTTTTCTCCTCAGATTTTTGGTTTTATCTGAAGTTTGATATAGAATCTGTGCCTGTGTATTGCTAACAGGCCAACATGAAAAAATGTGCCAGTCATTGTAAGTCTGTACATATGCATGAATGTGTGTATGTAGATACAGTGAGCTTGTTCTGTGGCCTTATTTCAGTTTAGATTTTTTTTTTTTTTTTTTAACTAAATAATGTGTATATATTTTACTATCATCCTGAGCACAGAGGTTGGAATCTTTTGAGAGGGCAGTTCTGTGAGATTGGTTTTTTTGTTTGTTGGATGTTTTTGTTTGTTTGTTTGGCTGGTTTTTATGGGTTGTTGTTTTTGTTTGTTGTTGTTTTTCGGGAGTGTTGTGCTAGTTTGTATGGTGTACATTAGTGTTTTTCTGGTTTCTTTTTTTCTTCTTTTTTTTTTTTAATCAAAAAGGCTGCCTTGTCATTGTTTTCTTTAGGATTTTTTCTGTTTGTTTTATGCCAGAGTTTGTGTGTGGTTTTGGTGAGGTTCTTTGTTATTGTTTTTTGTTGTTGTTGTTTTAGATGGGTGGGGGGCGGATGGGGGGGGGGGTGTCTTAGTTTTTTGTCTTTCTTTTCTGTAACAGGGAAAGTTCTCTGGCACTTTTAAAAGGATCAGTTGCAAAAGATCACATCAATAGGGATGTTTTTGTTTGTTTATATGGTGAGTTTGTGTGTGTGCACACAGAATTGTGTATGTGTGTGCTTGTGCTTGCGTTTGTGTGTGTGAGGTTAGAGAGGATATTTGTACATGTTTCATTCTGCACAAAATGTTTGTGAGAGAAAGAACTCGTTGCTTAGTCCTAAATGTTTACATTGGTAATACAAGACAATTCATGGTTAATGATGTAGGATGTTCTCAAAACTGTACATGTGGTGAATCCCTCATTGGTCATCTTTCTTTTGTCAAAAATAAGGTGATCACCTGAAATAAAAACTTTTTAAAAATTTTTATTTGAATTAGAATTAAAAAGAAAAAAGCACAAAAAAAACATTGCATCTTTTTCTGATTCGGTGTTAGATATGGCACAAAGTCAGTCAAAGATAAGTTAATTTCTTATCCTGCATGTCACCATTTGCGTTTTGTGATACATTTTTCTCTTGGAAATCCTCCATTTTACATAATTCCACAGCAGTATACCACCATTCCTCTTTTTTTTTCTTCTTTTTTTTTTCTCGAAAGGAGAAATGCAGAATGTCATAGACTTCAATAGAGTGCTGTAGCATAGTAGTTAGGCAGCCACAGTTGTTTTGCAAACTGGGTGAACTATCCTTGCAGAAACTAATCAGTTCATTGTTGGTTGTGTGTGTTTGTGTGTTTGTGTGTGTGTGTGTGTGTGTGTGTGTGGTTGCAGGATGGGTACGAGGAAAATCCAAGGCTGTATGATTTTTAAAATTAAACCAAAAGACGACTGATTTTTGAAGTGTCTGTTGTGTTTTTGCAAATGATGTTTCTGTTTGTTCCTGTGATTATTCTCACTATTTTATGGAGAACCCAGTGAGTAATGAAACACACTTAGTGACTGATCAGCCTTCAGTGTAACAAAAGAAAAACATGTAATATTGGTAAACATGTGAGTTTTATTTCAGGTTTGCTGTTTTCTTTTGTGGAAACACTATATAGATATATTTGACTTCAGTTGTATACAAATTTGTTTGTCATGTCACACCTGTTGTCATGTATAGTAGCTGAAGTATGTTTATCGTTTCTTTTTCTTTTTCTTTCTTTTTTTTTAACCTTAACTGCTGTGACACAAAACAAAATGTGCCTGGTAACTTTTCTCTGTTATGTAACTGTGCCTGCATATATCCCAGTTTATCTTGAAATTATGAAATGATTTCGTTTATTAATTTATTGATATTGTATTACTCTACCAACACCTGGATTTTGTGGAACATTTTTGTTTCTGCTGAATTGTTTTTTCGTTTGTTCTCCTTGTTTGACTGTTGTTTCCTGTTTTATGATTGAATTTTGAAAGGGGTATGTTACAGTTTACAAATAATGTTGTACATTGTAACATATTTCACCTGAAGCTCCTAAATGTTAGCATGATGAGTCACCACAGCATGAACTGATGCATAGCAGGTGTAAGTGTTTTATGTTGGGTTGATGTTTTTCATTGTTCTGGGGATTGCTTATCTTTCACTGTTGCCAAGAAAAAAAAATTGGCGTCAGTATTGCCTGTTTTGATACAACAAATGTATCATTGTGTTTAAGCATCCAACTGTTTGAGAAAGTTGCTCAGAGAATTGAGATTCAACCATAAGTGATTACAACATGTGTGGCCACAGTATTCTAAAACAGTTCTCTTTTTTTTTTTCTTTTTTTGGGGGGGGCCTGGGGGGTTGTTACAGGGATCATTGATGGGTTTGATAATGTACGATGCTGTGAAGATCCATGGTTGTCCTGTCTGTCTTCTTTCTTACAAGCAGTAGTAAAGGCAATGAGTTTTAGATCTACAGCTTAATGGTATTCACCCATTAGGTCAGGGTCTTTTTTTGACACAAAAGTCTTCGATGTAGGCAGGACTGAGTAAGTGAGAAAAGGTGTTCAAAGGCAGTTCTGTTTCTGTTCGAAGCGATACAGCACTCTTGTTTTTTGTCATTCATAGTATTAGGCAGAGTAGTAAAGGCCCCAAGAACAGATATTTATTGTGTGTTTCAGATATGGAATGCCAAATGATTTTTCGTGAATTGCAGTTTTGAGGGTCAGAACAACTGTGTGTTTGTGAGCATGTGTGTGTGTGAGAGAGAGAGAGAGAGAGAGAGAGAGAGAGAGAGCGTGGCAACTGGCTGTATACAAGGGAGCTCAGGTGGAGAGGAGAGACGTCTTCAGGTCCTTGACCAGAAGCGTCAGTCTGGCAAAGAGACCAGCCAAGACCCATCATGTGCTATTGCCTGCACACAGTGTGCTTACATTTGTGCATCTGTCTTTGGGCTGTGTTGTCTCCAGAGCCACTGACATTTTTTTTATTCACTACGGACTTCCATGATGATGTGTGTGCGCATGTATCACACAGAGAGAGAATATGAGTGTTTCATGTTCTAGTGCTGTTTGCTGTCATTTTTAAGTTTTGTTGTTACTATATCATTTTATTTGTACTGCTGGAGAGGATAAAACTAACCTATAAAATACCAAAATAGGCCAGGCATTGAAATAGCTGATCTGGAATACTGAAAGGTTTAGTGATTATGGAAATACATCAGGAGCTCTTGTTATGAACAGATGCTGATATAAATGTCTTATTCTTTCTCTCTCTCCCACCTCTCTACCTCTTCCTCCCTCTCACTCAGTGTGTGTGTGTGTCTCTCTCTCTCTCACTCTCTCTCTCTCTCTCTCTCTCTCTCTCTCTCACACACACACACACACACACACACACACACACACACACACACACTTTTGTTTGTGTCAGCATGTAGTAAGGTTATATTCTTGTGTAGATGTATTCATACAAAACATGTAATCACCCCTTCAAATAGGGCCATGGCCTCATTGAATAAACTGTCATTCACTCTCTGTCTCTCTCTGTCTCTGTCTGTCTGTCTCTCTCTCTCTCTCTTTCTCTTTCTCTCTCTGCATCAAAACATAGTGTCTTTTTGAGACTTGCCATTTTATCACTGATGGAATCAGATGCATCTGTTATGGGAGTTTGTTGTGAAAATAACTTAAGCAACTGTTTTCTAAGTTGGCATGCTTTTATTTTCAATAATAGTTGTCTTAACATAATGTAAGCGGTTTTCTAAACTGGCATGCTTTTATTTTAAATGATTGATGTTTCAATATATTGTTTTTAGTTGTTTTCTAAATTGGCATGTTTCTATTTTAAATAATGTAAGCTGTTGTTTTCTCTAAGTTGGCATGCTTTAATTTGAAATAGCTTTGGCATGTTTTTTTGATTTAAAGTTGTACTCGCTTCCTTTTATTTGAAATAATTTTGATTAATCACTGAGAGCAGAGAACTTGATCGATGATATTAGTTGTGATGGGAAAAAAATACAATATTTTAATTTTTTCAACTCGGTAATATTCTTTCTCACACTGTATAATGGAATGTCTTCTTTCTTTTTTACCTTTTTTAGTTGGGGATTTTTTGTTTTGTTTTTTTCCAAACACATATATTCTCTACATCGCCGTCTTTATGATTTAGTCACATACTGGGCTGTGATTTACTCTTATTTTCTTTAAACTTTGCAAAGAAAATATTACAATAAAATTTGATTATTGAACAAAAGAACGTTTTTGTTTTAAAGTCTTGTCTGTTTATATGTAAACCAGCATTTTCTATGCTACTTTTCCCACCCAAGTGCTCAGACACAGCAGAGGCAAATCTCGCTACATGTGTTTGAGTCTGTATGTCTGTTCATTTCTCTCTCTCTCTCTCTCTCTCTCTCTCTCTCTCTCTCTCATCCTCTCTCTCTGTGATTCTGTCTTTCTCTCTCTCTCTCTCTCTCTCTCTCTCTGTGATTCTCTTTGTCTCTCTCTCTCTCAGTGATTCTGTCTTTGTCTCTCTCTGTCTCTGTCTCGATCTGTTTCTCTCTCGCTCTCTCTCTCTGTCATACACTGACTCACACTCTGATGACTCCTGTTACTGTACTTTTCTTCTCCCCCCCCTCCCCCTCCCCCTTCCCCTCCCCCTTCTCTCCCAGGAAGAGATGTGTCCACTAGTCAAACTGACGGAGCACGAATGTACAAATGTTACCTCCTCCTTAATAATAAGAGTGAAGTGCCGAGACGTAAAATAGAAACTCAAGCCCGCTCTTGTGCCACCGGAATCAAATCTCCTTCAGTGCGAGTGTTCTCACAGAAGCCTGTAGTAGCGTAGGGGCATGTTCGGTAATTGCTCAGTGTTTCAACTCGAGAGAGTTCGGAAGATGGTGGATGATGGTCGGGTTGATGGCTCTCTCCCAATTCACCGCAACGCTCTCAGCGTACGTACACATGGCCGCCAAAGCATTGTTTTGTTGCTTATTGTTACTGTGGCCCAGAACGTGAGAAAAAGGTTGCTGAGAGCTAATTGTTTTCAGTGGCTGTCTGACCCCCAACACTTGTACACGCACACACGGACACGCACGCTCGCATGCACGCACGCACGTACACACACACACACACGCGCGCGCGCGCATGCATGCACGTATACATGCACACTCAATCGTATACACACATACTCGTACACATGTCCTCGTACACATGCACTCTCAACACACACTCACATACTAGCACACACACACACACACACATACACACACACACACACACACACACACAGAAAGAGAGAGAGATCCATGCACGAAGACATGTGCACCAGCATGCACACTTAACTCGTATACGTGCTCATACATTCTCGACACACTTACATTCACATGATAATACACACAAACACATACGCTCGCGCGCGCGCACACACACACACACACACACACACACACACACACACGGGAAAAACAACAAAGCAAACAAAAGAACAATGACGTGTGCATATTATGTTAAGAGTAACAAGTTAGAAGTTGCCATAGACTCGTGGACGTGTACATTAGATCCTTAACTTTTTTGTGAAGTCTGTTTTACCGGGATGGAACCAAGGACCACCACGAGATCGAAAGACCAACGCTTTAACCGCTCGGTAACTGGGACCGTCCTTATGTGTTTCTCCTCTACAGTCACATAAGATAAAGGTGAGCAGACCTCGGCTGCATGCATGGCTTGTGTTCAAGGCGTTAAAAACCAAAACAACAAAAAACCCTTCAGACCACCTGAGGCTGTTAACAATGACACAAACAACCCCCGTCTTTCCTCCACCGTAACACTCGGGGCTGGCAATACACTTCGCCTTTGTTTTTTTTCTAAACTCTTTGAAAATACACACGCCTGCCTGTTCTCTTCGTTCTTCTTGAGACAACATCATCTTTCCAGTTCCTCCCTCCGACTGAAGGCACCATCCCGGAACGGTCAAAGACCATTGTCTTACTCTGTTGGGTGATGCTGGATCTGTCTCCTTTTCCGTTATGAGCCATGCCTGAAATATGTATGACATGTCTTTGACCCTGGTCCTCAGTGAATTCTTCACCGGAGTGTAAATCTACATTCAGAAGACGATCACTGAAGACTCCATCATTGCCCTCAGCCATTACATATTTTGTTAAAGTTCTGTGAAAAATTAATTGCTCTCTCTCTCGCTCTCAACTTACTACACACTCAAACACCGGCACACACGCATGTACGCACACACACACACACACACACACACACACACACACACACACACACACACACACACACACACACGCGCGCACGCACGCACGCACGCACGCGCAAACACAAATACTACACGCACATATCATAACCTTTCACACAATGATAACATTACAACGCCCTGCACAATGACTTTGTTATTGAGGGGAATCGGACCCGAGACATCACCACCCCACCCCCCAAGAGATCGTGACACTGTGCGTCTGTGTGTGTATGTACTGTGCGTCTGTGTGTGTATGTGTTGTGTGTGTGTGTATGTTTGTGTGCCGGTGTTTGTGTATTACACACACATACACGCACACGTACGCACGCACGCGCGCACAAACAGAAAGACACACACATACACGCATACACAAATGCTACACACACGTCATAACCTTTCACGTCATAGTAAATAGTGACAACGCCCTTCAAGCACACAACACAACGACTTGAGGGGAAGCGAACCTGAGACATCACCCCCTCCCCCTTCCAGCCCGACCCCCCTCCCCCAATCCGCCCTCCCTCCCAGCCATCACCATCTTCCCCCCTCTTCCCCCCTTTCCTCTACAGCAGTTGAGGTGCAGTGCACACGACGGGGGGCAAGGAGAAACGTAACCCTTGGACTACTCTGAAGTCGGACGTGCAGACGCCCGTGTCAAAAGATCGTGACACTGTGGATGTGTGTGTGTGTGTGTGTGTGTGTGTGTATGTGTGTGTGCATCAGATTGACATAAGCTTACAGCTGGGCCAGCAGCAAAACGAAAGCTGTATGATCAATGGTTTCTCCATTGCAATGGGAAGTCATTTACAGCTCAGTTTTTTCTGAAGGAGGACTCTCAAACTAGGAGGCAGGATTGCACTGGCTCTCAGTGCTGCAGCCTTGGAGGCTATCTGGCCTTTGGGAACCATCCCGACGCCGACTGTCCTCTTGGCCGAGAGAGTGGGGATGTCACTTTGGCAAAACACTCTCCACTGTAATCAAATTCTGGCCCAGATAGTCAGGACACCAGTTGCCAGTGTGTGTGTGTGTGTTGTTGTTGTTGTTGTTTTTACTGTTGGTGGTGGTCGAAGAAACATCTGTGTTATCTACTGTATAGTGGGAAATGATATACCCGCCGCCCCTGCCCTCATACATTTGCGCCCGAAGTACAGGGATGCATAGAAGCAGACTTGGAAAGCCACCGTATCTGGTGCAGGAATGCGTTACACATTGCGTATGTTTGTGTGCGTGCGTGTACGCGCGTGTGTACGTTTGTGTATGTGCGTGTGTTTGTGTGAGTGTGTATGTGTGTATTTGTACCATTGTGCCCTGGCTACATGTCTTAAGAGCATCCTGGTCGACCGGAACCTTCAGAAATAACGGAACCATCTGGCCAGCGGGATTTTGAAAATGCCCAGCAACCTAATTCCCAGTTGTTTTTAAAAAAAAATTTATATATATAAATTCATTGATGTCTTCATTTTAGTAGCAGCCCAACTGGCCTCCCTCAGTCGTACCTCTAAGCCAAAGCCAGCCCCAGTATGTGTGTCTGTCTGTCTTTGTCAATGCGTGCGTTTGTAGACGTATCAGTCTGTGTCTGTATGTGTGTTTGTAACTCTGTGTGTGTGTACATGTATGTGTGTGTGTGTGTGTGTGTGTGTGTCTGTCTGGGAAGAAACCTGTGTGTGTGTGTGTGTGTGTGTGTGTGTGTATGCCTGACTGTGCACAGCCTACGTCCGTGTCTGTATGTACGCGCATAACACGCGAGTAAAGTGGTGGAAAAGACAAACATGGACATGGCAGTCATTTTCTAAAACTGCAAAATACACTCAACGAGCCTCAATTGGTGATTGATACGCCACGCCCATACAACCCCCACTTTGGAGCCTTTGTCGGTGTGTGAAATGCATGAATACTTGTCAGTGAACTTAGTGCCTGTACCCAATAGGATGCCTACTACGTTCAACCCATTTGGAGGGCAAACTCAGATCAAGTGCTCTAAGTCCGTTAACGTTTTCTTTCTCAGCTTTTTTTGCTTTTTTTTCCTCTTTTTTTTTTTTTTTTTTTTTTTCTTCTTCTACTTCTTCCCCCATCTGGTAAGAGAGGTGAAGGTCACACACTCCATCAAGATAACAACAATAATAATGTCCGCCCTTCCACATTGTCACGCCACCTACCGGTCCCTTGATGACTTCCGGAAGTACAGTGATGACGTCAGAACACTGCAGCTTATTCTGACTCCCAGTGCTGTGGCAGAGTCTCACAGGTTTGACGTCTGTGACAGCGACCGTTCTTTTTGGTTGTTTTGTTTGTTGTTGTTGTTTTTTTGCCTGTGTTTTTTTTTGTTTTTTTTTTTTTCTATCAGCTGTTTTGCCGGAACTTCATCATCACTGTAATCGGATCCGCGCACTTGACGTCATCTACGTGTCGTTGCAATCGCTCCAGTGATCTAGAGCTCTCTTCTCTTCACCGTGCAATCGTTCCAGTCATCTCTCTCTCTCTCTCTCTCTCTCTCTCGCCCTCTCGCTCTCTCTCTCTCTCTCTCTCTCTCTCTCTCTCGTGAGTGTGTGTGTTTGTGTCAGAGTGTGTTTGTGTGCCGTGAAATCGTTCATCTGTCTCCTCCTTCTCAGTCCCGCCCCCCGCCCTCTCTCTCTCTCTCTCTCTCTCTCTCTGTGCCGCTGTCGACTAGAGGTCAGTCGTGGGTTGGAAGGTATCTTGACCTCCTGGCTGGAAATAGTTATCATGATGGCACTTTGGGTCTCACGGGATACCTCTAGTGGTCCGTCTTGGACCTTCTTCGCTCATAATTAAGCTTATCGCTCAGATGATAGGATGATCGAGCGCGTGTCATTCGAAAAAGCCAGCTTGTGACGAGCAGCTTACGTCAGTCATGCACGAGTGTCACTTTTTTGGTGCCACGTGCGCACGTCTGTGTGTTTCAACCGGCGTTCCTGGGATGCACGCGCGTGAATGAGTTTTGTGAAGAGGCACGGAGGGGAGTGTTGTGTGTGGTTTTTATCGGGCTCATCATATCAGACTTGAAGTGCTTCCTGTGCACTCTCTCTCTCTCTCTCTCTCTAGCTTGCTCACATACAGTGATACTAGTACTAAGTACTTAGTTTACTGACCCTTTCACCAGTGTCAGACAACCTCCCCTCGCCCCCACCTCCCTGCCCGGAAACCCTTTCCACCGTTCATTATTGTAGAATCAGATCCCTTTGGTTACACTAACGTGGCGTTCCAGCCTGTATGTGATCATCTGAAAGCTGCCTGTGAGACATCCACAGCTGGGCTGGGTATCTGGGGAAAGCATCATTTGATTACAGCCAGGAACGAGACGCCAATCGCGCTGCTAAATCGTCCTTGCCGCAGACTGAAGCTTGAAATGCATTCTACAGACTTCATGATGTGTTTTTGTTGTTGCTGTGCTGGTTGGTTGGAAAAACAATTAGGGAAGAAAATGCTGCCTACAAAGTCACAACCTCCAGCATAACGATGGAAGTTGAAGCTGTGACACATGCTCTCCAGTGGCTATCATCTATCCATATGCCTGGAAACCAACATGCCATGATTCTAACGGATTCAATTAACCTCATACAGAAAATCGAATGTAGAATGGGAAGCCCAGAGTGTCATGAGGCAATGCGCAACTTTCAGATTCAAAATCTTACATGGTCATACTGCCCGGGACATGCAGGTGTTAAGGGAAATGAGCGAGCTGACAGACTTGCTGATAACGCAACAGCAACGAGCGGCCTACATCCAGGAAAATCGGATATCCTCAGAAAAGTCAAAGAATACCAAAAAGAACAGGTACAAGGCCATCACACTATCGATCGCCTCAAAGAAATAAAGGTAGAGATAGGGAGCGGCCGTAAGCCTAGCATGAAAGGTAGAGCACAATGCTTTGCAAATCAAACGAATATCGGCATCATTTCCAAACCAACATTGCGCAAATTTCTTCAGAACGGAACAGAGTCTCTGTGGGCTTTTCCAAATACAATAGACTGAGCAACACTTAGACGCCACGTTTTTGGCATCAGAGATCTTTTCCCACCCCTCTTGCGGCCAATCAGTGGCAGCCTGTGTGTGTGCGCGCGCGCATGTGTGTGTGCGTGCGCGAGTGTGTAAGTGTACACATGTGTCAGGAGAGTTCTGTGCACGTGCGTGTATATGTGTGTGTGTGTGTGTGTGTGTGTAGAGGATGAGGTGTGTGTGTAAGCATGTCTATTGTGGGAGCAACGGAATATTGGAACGTGCGGGTGTTCTTATATATATATATATATATATATATATATATATATATATGTATGTATGTATATTTGTGTGTAGGGGGGTATGGGCGTACTGTATGTGTGTGTGCTTGTATAAGTGAGTGTGTGTGTGGGCGTACTGTATGTGTGTGTGCTTGTATAAGTGAGTGTGTTTGTGTGTGCCGTGGAAGCTGCGATGCGTTGCCTAGGAATGAGTGTGGTTGGGCGGGGGGGGGGGGGGGGGTTCCAGGGCAATTTGGGAGATGGTGTGTTTGTGTGCATGTGTCCGGGCTCGTGTACGTTTATGTGTATTTGTTTGTGCTTTCATATCTGTGAAACTGCATGTTTGTTGCATATCTGTTATGCATGCGCGTGTGTGTATGTGTGTCTGTATGTTTCACATTTATTTGTTTATTTATTACCATTATTTTCTTTTTATTTTCTTTTTATCATTATTATTATTATTTTCTTTTTTTTCAAATTTATCCCTTTATTTTTTAATTTAGATATTCATTTACTTCTTTCTTTTTTCTTCTTTTTTCTCAAGGCCTGACAAAGCGCGTTGGGTTACGCTGCTGGTCAGGCATCTGCTTGGCAGATGTGGTGTTGCGTATATGCATTTGTCCGAACGCAGTGACGCCTCCTTGAGCTACTGATACTGATTCTCGATGTTGTTGGTTTTGTTGTTGTTGTTTTTTGTTTGTTTTTGTTTGCTTGTTTGTTTTAAACCGCGAATAAATACTTCGATTATCCACATGTATAAGCTATACCACAATTAAGTCTGCTGTGTTCAACCATGCAAGCCCAAACTGTGTTTGGAAATGACTACAAAATAATATTCCTTCTTCACCTCCCTGCCCCCCACCCCCAACACCCCGCCCTCACCCCCCACCCCGGGCCTTCCCCGACGATGCGAGATATACCAGGCTTTAGGGAAAAGTGAAGCGAATTACTGGAATTACTGCGTGAAAAAAAAGTCAAATTCAATTGCGACACTTTCAAAAACTACACGTGAACTGATGACGTAAAAAACTTAATTTCAGACATCATCGATCTGACGGGGAAAGAGAATGGCCCCGGGCTGGTGGCTTACAGGTTAACCTTGCATTGACCGGACTTTGACCATGTAACACATGTTGATTACAGTTCGACCAGCATAAAGCGATTTCTAAACCTGTCATATACTTTAACCCACTGATATGTATATATACTATTTCTATTTTTAGATCAGTGACTTTAACCCGGCAGGCATTCTCACAAGATACGTCATCGTTATTCGCAGTGACGGACGGGAGGCAACTCGTGTGTGCCCTTGCGCGCGCGCGCGCACACACACACACACACACACACACACACACACACACACCTGATTTGTGCAGTCGACGATCAAAAAATCATATTTTTTTGTTTATTTTTAAGTAAATCAGCTCAGTGATGCTCTGATCTAAAAATAGAGAGGTCGAAGTGGCCTGGAACTGTTCAGTTGTACGCGTTTCCTATTTCTTCTCTGCGCCGGGCGGGCGGTCGGACTGAACGAAAACAGATTGGATCAAAATCATTCAATTTAAGGATTGTTGTTTTGTTCTATTTGTAGGAATCCGTACCACCCGCGTAGAAATAGATTTGTTGGGTTTTTTTAACCGCTGAGTATGTTCGTGCATTGTAGACTGACCTACTGAGAACTGCTTTTGTATTTTCCTGGCATCAGAGATCTTTTCCCACCTCTCTTGCGGCCAATCAGTAGCAGTCTCTGTATGTGTGTGTGTGTGTGTGCGCGCGCGCGCGCGTATGTGTGTGTTTGTGTGCGTGTGTGCATGCGCGAGTGTGTAAGTGTACGCATGTGTCAGGCTGGAGAGCTCTGTGCACGTATGTGTGTGTGCGTGTGTGCAGAGGATGACTGAGGTATGTGTGTGTACGCATGTCTGTACTGTGAGAGCAACCCGGGAATATTGGAACGTGCGGGTGTGCATAAAAATATATATATTTGTGGGGGGAGGGGGGGGGAGGGGAGGGTATGTGTGTCGTGGAAGCTGCGATACGTAGCATAGGAATGAGAGAGTGTGTGGAGGAGGTGGGGGGTGGGGGGTTGCAGTGTAATTTGTGTGTGTGTGTGTGTGTGTGTGTCGGGGCTCGTCACGTGTACGTTTATGTGTATTTGTTTGTGCTTTAATATCTGTGAAACTGCATGTTTGTTGCATATACTTATGCATGTGTGTGTGTGTGTGAATGTGTGTCTGCATGTTTTAGATTTATTTGCTCATTTGCTTATTTCTCATCATTATTGTCTTTTTATTTCATTTCTATTTATTATTATTATTATTATTATTATTATTATGAGTATCATCATCATTATTATTATTATCATCATCGTCATCATCATTATTATCGTTGTTATTATTATTATCATCTTTTTTTCTTTCTTTTTTTTTCTCAAGGCCTGACTAAGCGCGTTGGGTTATGCTGCTGGCCAGGCATCTGCTTGGCAGATGTGGTGTAGCTTACATGGATTTGTCCGAACGCAGTGACGCCTTCTTGAGCTACTCAGTGATACTCAGATACTGATACTTTGCTTTTCAGATTTCTCCGGCACACAAAACGGGAGGGAAAAAAATCAGTGCATATTACCAAATCCGATTATGAATCAGGCAAGAGAGACAGACCGACAGACAAACACACAGAGCGGCAGAGAGGGACAGGGCAAGCCCTTTGGGAAAGTCCATGGACAGACACCGAGTCCAATAACGGAAATCGATGGTCGGTTGAAGGGAGATAACATAGTGACTGTAGTGTCAAAACTATTCACAGTTGTGTCCCTTGCATTCACCACGAACGGAAAAAACACGTGGAGAGAATGAATCAACACCAGTTCTCTCTCTCTCTCTCTCTCTCTCTCTCTCTCTCTCTCTCTCTCTCTCTCTCTCTCTCTCTCGCACACACACACACACACACACACACACACACGTACACACTATACATATACTGACCTATATGATTGACAGAAAGACAGATGTACAAGTATTATGAATACCGGTGAATAATTCAGAAACGTATCATTCAATATGCTATTGGTTGTCTGCGCGGGCGCGTGTGTGTGCCGTGAGTGAGTGAGTGTGCGTGTCGTGTGTGTGTGCGCGCGCGTCTGCGTGGGTATCTGATGATTCCAATTAATGTCATTCTTTCTTCGTTAACTAGAACTGATCCTCAGCCAAAACACAACAGATGGATAGAATTGGATCGATATGCCAATCAGTATGCGCTCCTTGCTATAGGTTGAGGTTTATCTAATAGATATTACACCCCCTGCCCTATTTCTGTATATTTCTACCTCTCTCTCAATTTTGTCTCTGTCTCTCTGTCTGTCTATCTGTCTGTCTGCCTGTCTCTCTCTCTCTCTCTCTCTCTCTCTCTCTCTCTATATATATATATATATATATATATATATATACATACATACATATATCTGTCTCTCTGTCACTGTCTCTCTGTCTATCTATCTATCTATCTCTCCCTCTCTCTCTGTCTCTGACTGGCGAGGCTCCCTCCCTCCCTCTCCCTCCTTCTATCTCCCTCCTCCCTCCCTCCCTCCATCCCTCCCTCTCTCTCTGTCCCACTTCTTTCCCTCTGTCTCCGCTCTCCCGCTCGCCTTTTTTATCCGTCTCCTCAGTGCTGGAAAGGGGAAGGGGAGGTGTATCGATTTCGATCCGTCTGTCTCAGTCACGGTGTCCCAGTGCCTGTCACGGACCATGACCGTCTGTCTGCATACGCTGCTCGCTTTTCTAAACACACCGGTTGAACGTGCAGCACTTACAGTGGGCCGTCTTATGACTTGCTCAACGTGGCCAGGTTTGGGTTCATTTGAACTGAGGACCGGACCGTTATTTAATTAGGGCATTGCACACTCACGGACGGTACTTCGGCTACAGCCCGGCGTTGAATTAAAGACCGAACTACAGCTAATGACAATTACGAAATGACACAGCTGCCAAGTAGAGAGAGATGGGGATGGAGAGAGAAGAGTAGGGTGGGAGGGAGGGAGCGGGGAGAACGAGACACAAAGAGACAGACAGATAAAAAGAGAGAGTGTGATAGAGTCACAGAAACAATACAGAAACAGAGGCAGAGATAGGGGTAACACCTCCTTAGGAAGATGGACCGAAGTGTGCCTATAATTATTCGTTATGCAATATAGTAACTATATACATATATATATATATATATATATATATTATTTATATATGTGTATATATATATTTGTGTGTGTGTGCGCGCGCGCGCGTGTGTGTGGGATATCGCTGTAGTACAAATAAATTATGTATAAAAACATCAGTCTGAAAGCTTATTTTCTACTTGCAAGGCTCAGTTATAGTTGTTTCCAGCAACAGGGTTCACAAAAGGTTTAGGATGGCTTTGAGAGCATGTCGAAATTGTGATGAATTTCTGGCAGAGGTGTAGGCTACACACAACCAGCAGAATAAGTATTTCTCAAGGGCTACTTTCTTTACATGCCCTTCCGTGCCCATCTGGTCTTGCCAAAACGTTCCTGCAAGGCACCGTACAAGGAGGCAGAAGGAGAGGACGGCAGAGGAAGAGATGGGAAGACAACATCCGGGGTTGGACAGGCTTGACGCTCGGTGACGCCCTGAGGAAATCAGAAAACCGTGAAGAGTGGAGAGGGGTGGTGGCCAGGTCAGCAGCGGTGCCCCAACGGTCTGAACCCAGACTACGGGAGAGGTGAAGGTGAAGGTGAAGGCCGTTTAAAAAAACAAAACAAATGAAGAAACACTATTATCGTTCACATACCACTGAATAACTGCAATATTTTGACCAAAACATCGATTTTTCAATCTGTTCATGGTTTATATGTCCCTGGAACAGCTGTTCAAGTTGTGTGTCAGTCCAAGTGTGAAGCCACTGAGTCTGACCAGCGTGTGCACACTGCGTAAGTTTGAGACATCCCTCGGTTTTGTGTGTGTGCTGTGTGTGTGCGTGCCATGTGCGTGTGTGTGTCTGTGTCTGTGTCCGAGCTGTGTTTGCGTGTGTCTCAATGTGAGTATCTGTGTGAAACATACCTGCTCAAGTTTAGTTTTATGAAGTGGTCCTTAACTATTTGTGAAGTCTTGAATTGAAATATAAAGATGACTGCCGCGGGGTGTTGTAAACGGCTTTTTTTTTTTTAATAAAGTCTTAAACAAACTGAGTACCAACAACTGTAAACTGATTTGTAACTGAAATAAAACTGCCTTTGATGAGAGCAGATTTGTCTTCAGGAACTGTGATCAAATCATCGGATCAGTTCCCCAAGAAGAACCAACGGTTTGAAACATAGACACTTCTTATCAAAGTGACTGAGTCTTATCTTATAGCTTACAGGGTGTGGTAGATTTTTTTTTCTTTCTTTTTTTTATATATTTCTTTCTCCATTTGTTAGAAAGTCAGTACTTTCCCCACAGTGGGCTACGTCCCCTCTGTGTTAGTCTGGTCATGCATACATTGTGTCAGTCGTTGGAGAGGGTTTCTGAAATGATGACTGATTGCATGCAGTTGTTTTATTGACGTGTGGTGGCCGTTTCGCCGAGGGCAAAAGAGGAAAAACGACATGTCTGTCTGTCTCCTCACATGGAGTCGTCTTCTTCTTCTGCGTTCACTCGTATGCACACGAGTGGGCTTTTGCGTGTATGACCGTTTTTACCATGCCATGTAGGCAGTCATACTCCGTTTTCGGGGGGGTGCATGCTGGGTATGTTCTTGTTTCCATAACCCACCGAACGCTGACATGGATTACAGGATCTTTAACGTGCGTATTTGATCTTCTGCTTGCATATAAACACGAAGGGGGTTCAGGCACTAGCAGGTCTGCACATATGTTGACCTGGGTGATCGTAAAAATCTCCACCCTTTACCCACCAGGCGCCGTCACCGTGATTCGAAGCCGGGACCCTCAGATTGACAGTCCAACGCTTTAACCACTCGGCTATTGCGCCCGTCACATGGAATCTGATGTGTGCCTGTACCGTGAAGGCCCACGTGTGTATGTGCCCGACGCCACTGCAGTGCATGTGTGCGTCTACGTGCGCATCTGTGTGCGCGCGTGCGGCCGGTGTGCGAGCATGTGTGTGTCAGTCAAGTGCAGTGTGTGCCAGTGTGCGCTCTGTATGTGTCAGTGCTTGGCAGTGCGTCAGTGTCAGTCCGCCAAGAGCGGACCACGCCGCGCACGCGCTCGGGACTGAGTCAGTCTTGCGAGCGCACGTGCCGATCACAGTGGACACGGCGTATGGGAATACATGTCGATGGTGCAGCAGTCACAGAAACTGACAAGGGTCACTGAGTCGCTGGCTGCATACTGTATGCTCTGCAACCATTTAACTTGAAATTTGAAAACTGGAAATAAAGTGACTGAGTGGGTGGCGGGACTGAGGAGGGGGGAGGGGGGGAGTCAGTTGTAGGATTAAAAAACAAATCAATAGAAATGAAGAAAAAAGCTGCCTTCATTCTCCGACATGTTCCTGTCCATTTAGTTGGTGTTGATTTTTTTCCGGCGGTGCACACAAGTTTGTACAGCTGTTTTCTTTTCCTTAGGAGAAAAAAAGAAGAAAAAAAGCTGTGCACAGCATTAAATCCTTTTCTCTCTCACTCCCTCCATCTGCTCACACACACACACACACACACACACACACACACACACACACACTTTTTGTGGGGCGGGGGGAGGGGGGGGAGGCTGGGGAGGGGTTAGGGGGGGTCATGATTTTTCACAGGTGTGGGTTCGGAAGTTGTCAGGACTGACTCTCACATGCAGTGCGCGCGCAGCTTTCGATTTTTAAGTCCCCGAAGTGGCGGTTCTTGTTGAACAAAGCCACACTTCTCCCACAGCAGGTCGGTCGTTGACAGACAGGCGCGCCAACACGCGGAAAGAGCAGACACGGTGAGCTTCACGCTTCGAACAGAAGACACAGCACACTGACTGAAGGCTCATAGTGCAACATGGAGTGAGGGCTGATGTGACACATCAAAAAACCCGGTAAACTTGTGTACAGTTCAAGTTCTCAAAGTTTCGGTCTTGCCAGCGGCAAAACTGACAGCACAAACAACCTCGTGAGGTACTATACTATATACTACGCGTGCAGTGCTCGTGTGGGAGAACTTCCTTATCAGCTGCTGTGTTTCTGAAGTCAGAGTGGAAAAACTGCCGTGTGTGTGTGTGGAAGGAGCAGCTGTGTGGACATGTATGTGCTTTGATCTGTGAACACAGTGAAGGGGGAAAGATCGGCCACGTGTACTCGTGCTCCAGCCCACAGGCCAAATACACATCATGTCTGACGCTGCTGCAACGACGCCGCACAGCAAAGTTACCTCAGGTGAGGGGTAAACGGTGTTCGCTTCAGTGAATGGTCTTCTTTGTGAACGATAACGTTCCGTGTGCGTTTATCCTCACCCTCGGTTCGTTTTGTTTGTGTAGTGTCTGTGGTGTGGGGAGGGATTGAAGAACCAGAGGCGAATGTTGTAAATATTTTTGGAGTGGTGGATTCATAGCACCTACATGTCTCTTTCATGACTGGGATTTGATCAGTGGAAGTGGGGTCATGTGCATTACTGTGTGTGTGTGTGTGCGCGCGCGCGTATGTGTGTGTTTCAGTGTGTTTGTGTGTGTGTGTGTGTTTTGAGGAATGGCTTGTCTTGGTCAAGTGTTCAACAGGCAAACGTGAACAGCAGTGAATTTCCATACCCCCCCCCCCCCCCCCCCCCCCCCCCCCCCCATATCAACGGGCTGATCAGTCTGTGATCCCCGGGCCATCCCACTCCACCCCTCCTGTCACCGTTCGTTCATGTGTGGTCGTCCCCAGTCCGATGAAAACCATCAGAACAGAAGACGTGGCAGCTGTCGTCCTGATTATCTATAATCTGGGCTCAGTAGAATTTGATTACAGTGGCTTGCTCTAATCAGTACATCCCCACAGCCACTCTCTCGGCCAAGTGGGTTTTACTGGGGACAGTCGGCATGTAAGCTTCCAGCATTTACCACGTGACATGCAGCAGTTACGCCCTTCTTCATTTGGGGTTTATCAGTTTCGCTATTTGGCATTTTCAGTCCATTTTATAGGGTAGACCAGGCTGAGAGAAGGGAACTTGACATTTTCGCTGTGAGATACAGAGCAACTGAGCCAGTATCCATATCGTTTATCATCTGTGCAGTTCGTCAATGGGCGGCCTTTTGTACACCCCGGCGACGAACGCAGGCATGCGCACGCGCGTGCAAACATACACACACAGAGACTGATACATGTGTACACACACACACACACACACACACACACACACACACACACACACACACAGTATATGGAGGAGAGAGGTGCGGCCACAATGACACGCAAAAAAAAGATAAGTAGATAAATAGCACTGGCATCACAGTATACAGTCGAGCACCGTTACGTTAAACGTCAAACCTTCAACCAGTCCACCATCGCACGTGACTATAGCAGTCTGATGCCATCGCACTGACATAACGTATGTTTGCACTTCAGGTACCCAGGTCAGAGTGCCAACACGATTGAGGCCAAAGGTTCAGAGTAAGCCGACCCTTGCGCAGCAGTGTTCAAATCCCCTTTCCTCCGACCCTGGCCCCACCCACACCCCCGACACCCGAGTTCACCACACACGTGTGTTGCCTGTTTCAGCAGCTGGCACAGTGACCGTGTGATGGTGCTCATCGGCTCAGCGCTGAGTCATGATGGCTGACCCTGGGTCAAGGACAGAATGTTCTCTGCTTTTATTTTACAAAGCCGTTCTCCAGCATGCAAACACACACACGTGTGTGTGTATGCGTCGCGCGCGCACGCACACAAACACACGCGCGCGCGCGCGCAAACACGCACACTGGGTCAAGAAGATTGATAAGAATAATAGTGAGAGTGGATTTTTTTTTTAAGTCTGAAAAAGGAACGGTTCACAGCAGAACACATCAAAGAACTGACAAGAAGATATTGACTCAGTAAAGACGACGACGTGTAAGTCAATACTGAAAGGCAGAAGAAGACAGCATGTCCAAGAAAAGGGAAACATCCAAGTTACAACACGAAAAGGGAGAAGCGAAGAGAAATCACGCGCTGACAACCCATCTCGTAGAGCGGTTGCCTCATTACGTTTTGCTGGTAAAACGCCTGATTAGAAAGCGAGTGAACACTGACGGGTTAGAGTCCCATACATACGGACCAGGATTTTTATTCCCCCGCCCCCCTCCCCCCCCCCCCTCACCCCCCACTTTCCTACCATCCCGGCAGCAATTAGTGCACGTAAAAGAACCCATTGCGACAAAAGGGTTGTTCCCGTGGCAAAATTATGTAGAAAAATCAACTTTCGTGTGTATGCCGTGAGAGAGAGTTTGTGTGTATGTGCGCGTGCGTGCATGTGCGCGTGTGTGTGTGTGTGTGTGCAGTGCGTGCATGTGTGAGTATGTACACGTTTTTATATTGATATGCACTAGTGTATGATGTATCCTAATTTCACGCAACTGTATCTGTGTTTGTGTATGATTTTCGATTTATGTTCGTATCTTGTTATGAACTATCCCCCCCCCCCACCCCACCCCTACCCCACCCCTTGTGACCCCAGTATACTTGGTAATAAAGACATTCTATTCTCTATTCCAAAACAACAAACACTTTCAGTTGGACAGAAAAACAACCCGTGTGACGCTGCACAGGCAATGGCGATGCGCTCTCCGCGGGCCGGGAGAGAGCAGCCCGGATTTCGCAAAGAGAAATAAATGGTGACAAAAAGGAACACAATACACTACAATAAAACATTGCTTTTATTACAGCTATCCTGGCAACTACACTGAAACCAACCCAGATGACACAACTCAAACAGCACAAGCCAGACAGACTGGACTTTACATGGTTCGGTTTCTGGTGCACATCTTGCAGAACGTCTGATGCCCCCCACCCCCACCCCCCATAGCAGATGTGAAGAGGATGGGCACTGCGCTTTAGCCAGTGTTTGTGTGTGGTGAATGTGTGTGTGTGGTGAATGTGTGTGTGTATGTGTGTGCACGTGTGTGTGTGTGTGTTGAGTTTGTGCTAGACAAAAGGTTCGGAAATGTGGCGTTGAAGTGCTACTCGTGTCCACGTTGAATAAGACGAAGCAGTAGTTCAGTTGGGACAAGGTATCACACACTGAATCAGAAGTTGTCAGCAAGTACACCGATCAGACCTGATCATCAGTCGAGTGAGTGGTGTGTGTGTGTGTGTGTGTGTTGGGAGGGGCGGGGGGGGGGAAGGGAATGGCGGACTCGGAAGGTGAGATAGCACTCGGTCTCAGACCGAGTAGAAAACCAGGCTTTTAGAGGTAACCGGAGGCATGTCTACTACTTGAACCCCCCCTCCTCCTACCCTCCGCACCCTCCACCCCCTCTTCCCTCCCTGCCGATGGCATAACTCTAGAACTAGTCGCCAGTCAACTTGAGTAAACACCACAAGGGTCACAGGAAACACTTTCACTTTTTTTTTCAGATTTGTGTACGTTAAAGATCGGTTTCGGTTGACTGAAACCCAGGCCCTTTGACGGACAAGGAGAATTTTCCACACAGTGCCCATGACATGGTTTATTATCAGTTACTGTAGATCACTGTTTTCGTATTGATTTAACTGAATCATAATCATGTCTACACACACACACACACACACACACACACACACACACACACACACACACACTAAAAACAAAAATGATAAAACCAAAAACGGACAACCAGAAGCGATTCAGTCCTTGCACAACACGCATGCATCGACTTGAAATTCTGCAAGGAACCTCGAAGCTTTATTTAAAGTGCTAGTAAAACGTCGTATGTATGTAAACTTTCGTTGCATATAAATCGACGCTGTGGTGAATGCCGATAAAATCCAGGCTCCTGCATGGGTGTAACCTAACCTGAAGCCAGGGAAATCGAGTGACCCGGTTCACAGACTTGAGATCAGTCGGAGAGATATCTTTGTACCACCGTGGGATACAAACAGAAAGCCTATACTTACCTCCGTAGGTATCTACGGTCTCTTTGATAC
>NC_134877.1:53331716-53334216 GCF_041734735.1 Babylonia areolata
GAAGGTAGGCCAGGCTGTATAAATAGGGAAGTGAATTGACAACACATGTAAAACCCGTATTCCAGTTAACGATTTCTTGGAGCCGTCCGATCAAGACTTTCGGGTCCATGACGTTACTGGTTTGCTTTGTTGTTGTTGTCTTTTCAGTGACCACAAAAACTACCACTCCCCAACGCGCGCGCGCGCACACACACACACACACACGCACACATACACACACCGGAAGTGCGTTTGGCAAATTGCTACCTATCGTTTGCAAAAGCGTAGTCTTACTGTTTCTCTACTTCCCTGCATTGCTTTGCTAGTTACGGGCTGAGATCTGTCAACACCGTACAGAAGCAGTGTGGCGCTTCCTGCTCCTGTGTCTGGAAGTGATGTACCGTATGTGGATGGGATGGACCTGTCTCACCGCTACAACAACATAGGGGACAGTTCTGTACGCATACAGAAGAGTGGCAGCACCATTTCTTGTTTTATTTTCGTCCTCTCTGCATGGCATGGAAGGCCAAAGGCTGCGTCCATACGGTAAAACATAGACGACTACTGACGACTATCGTAGTGGGTACGGACTAAAGAAGAAAACCAAAAAGACATGCATAGCAAGTTGCTCTTTGTCCCTGTCCACAAGTGACGCAAAAGGCATATCTACTGAGCACGGACGACATGCCATGACATTTTTTTTAACGAACATGCATGCACGTGTGTGTGTGTGGGTGTGTGTGTGTCTATTCTTCAAAGGACTGAACTGTTCAGAGGTTTTCGATTCTGTGATAATGCATTACATTACCTTGATAAACGTTGAAACATCATGGACGCCGAAAAGCGTATCGCAGCAACGCAGGTTCGTCCGTGTATTTTTGGCAAAATTGTCGATAGCAATTCCAATCAATACCTGGTTGTGGCAGTATGGAGACGCTAAAACTCATTAGGCCTGATTTTGTTTAATCATCTCTATTTTTAGATCTGTAACCCCCCTCACCCTCCCCTCCCATCACTCCCTCCGCCATCTGCTTTGTTTTGTTACCTGGCCTGTTCATTGTTTTAGATCTGCGAACGAATTATTTAGGTCTTGTAATCGAACGCGCTACCCAAGGACATTAGAACTGAAAGTCACAGAGCTTGGCCATTTTCCATCTGTCCGCGGCCGTTTGGTCCTTTCTTGGTGTGAACGCTTTTTGGGCTATTTTCCATCTGTCTGTGGCTGTTTGGTCCTTTCTTGGTGTGAACGCTTTTTGGGCTATTTTCCATCTGTCCGTGGCCGTTTGGTCCTTTCTTGGTGTGAACGCTTTTTGGGCTATTTTCCATCTGTCCGTGGCCGTTTTGTCCTTGGTGTGAACGCTTTTTGGGCTATTTTCCATCTGTCCGTGGCCGTTTGGTCCTTTCTTGGTGTGAACGCTTTTTGGGCTATTTTCCATCTGTCCGTGGCCGTTTGGTCCTTGGTTTGAACGCTTTTTGGGCTATTTTCCATCTGTCCGTGGCCGTTTTGTCCTTGGTTTGAACGCTTTTTGGGCCATTGACGGACTGAAAGTCAGTTTGTCTGTCTGTATGAACGCAGCTTAAAGCGCGGTAGGCGGTTTATGTCTGGATTATACTATGTTGAGTTCAGTGACAGTAAACGAAGGTGTAGACATTTGTGGTCATGTTCACGGCCAGAAAATCAATGGCAAGCGAAGTTGTTATTGACATGGACGTGTGTTGGTGGCTGAATACTGCGCATGCGCCACTAAAAATGTGATGATCGAGTCTTTTTCTGTGCGCGCGTGCGCACACACACACACACACACACACACACACACACACACACACACACATACATAGATATAAGCCTATCTCTGTGTGAGATGTATATCTTTGTGTGTGTGTGTGTGTTAATGTTTGCAGTTAAGCAGCAATAACTTGAAGTTGTGTGCATTTGTCTAAAGTTCCAAGAGTTAATGTTCTTGTTTGTTATGTGATATTAATATCCCTTTGTCTCAAAATTTCCTGTTCAGAGGCCAGGTTGCAAACAGTGGTACGTGGCTGAATATGCTTCAGCTCTCTCTCGCTCTGTGTGTGTGTGTGTGTGTGCGCGCGCGCGCGTGCAGTGTTTAAATGTCAGTTTGTTATTCATGGATCTACAATTTATAATGCGTATTCTCTTTTGATATAACTTTTCCCCAGTTTCTTTCAGGGGGTTGGATTAAGAAAAAACAACACAGTTGTCTTGCTTACTCTGTTACCCTCAGAACACAAAAAAATCATTCTCTCTCTCTCTCTCTCTCTCTCTCTCTCTCTCTCTCTCTCTCTCTCTCTCTCTCTCTCTCTCTCTCTCTCTCTATCTCCCCTTCCATTGACAAACACAGTGCAGTAAACTGCAGTTGAACGAGTGGAGACAGCCACACCTTTTTACTGCGGGCAAACCATGAAAACAGTGTGACGCCTCAGCGACTTGTATCATTTTTCATTGTTTTCACCGCGGGGCAATACTTGGGGAGCTTTAAAATACGTACAGTCGTTCATG